>NC_056725.1:601481829-601596829 GCF_019279795.1 Protopterus annectens | reverse complement strand
TGATTGTTTGTCTAGTATTGTTCCTAACTTAAAGGTTCCTTCAATGTCATTCATTTTCTGAATTACATATTTCTCAGAAATACAATCTAGAACAGACAGCCTTATATAATAAGTTAGTTTAGGTATAATCTATAACCAAGTTTCATAACGAGACATTAACTCAATTGTTTTTTGAACCACTCTGAAAAAGTGAAAATAATCAAATGTTGCGGGTATCTTGTAAAAACTCACATTTCTGAAGCAATGATTAAGTAAATTCTAGCAGGATACACTTCTTCAAACACCTAGCTTCCATAAATAAAAATGTCATCTTAGTAGGAGGGGGCACACAATGCAAATGCTCCAAACTAAAAATACTGACTCTGACATTATAGTGTATGTTCCACTTAGTTGTGAAAAGCAAGACACGTGTATTTTCTCATTTGTTTGCTTCATAATTTATAGCTGAAATCTTATTATCAAAATCAGGTTTGTTGAACTGAGCTTTGATGGATGATTGCAACAACCAAATGCTACTTCTGTATAAATCTTTCAGTGTAAGAAACACAATCAGGAATACACTTTAGACTCTACAAAAGGGCCTTGCAGAAACAGATGCTTGGTGCCAGAGCCATGGGCTCAAGCTCAGTGCCAAGAAGCGTATAGTTATCCCTTTTGGGAAAAACCATGTACCCATGAATTACCACATAGGTGGCAGTACACTAAACACTGAAAGTGTGATAAGAGACTTAGGGACACAGGTGGACAGTCGTCTCACCTTCAATAACCACATCACCACAACAGTCAGGAAATCCTTCTATGTGGCACACCTCATCACTAAAGGCTTTTCACCCAGAAGAAAGTAGGTCATTGCCCCACTGTACTCATCCCTCATTAGACCCATTATAGAGTACAATACCCCGTTTGGTATGTACCTCACAAGGCATCTGCAACAAATGGAAAGGCCACAGAAACACCTCACTAAAAGAATCACAGGCCTAAAGCAGATGCCCTATGCTGCCCAACTAAAAATACTCCAGCTATATTCTGTCACATATCATCTACTCAGAGGTGATCTCTGTTTAACATACAAGGCCATGTCAAACCCACAGCTGTTGGACATGCTACACTTAATGAAATCCCAATCCATCAGAGCCACAAGCTCCAGGGACCTAAACCTTGTCATCACAATGAACAAAACATGCTGGAGGTATAGGCTCCTGACCCAGAGACTCCCCATACTCTGCAATAAACTGCCCATACATATAAAGCAGAGTGCCTCCTTGGCCCTCTTCAAACAGAACCTTGACGACTGGATAGGAGATAGGAAATTTACCCCAGGGGTCACTTCAGTTGCCCTGCTAGACAGGGGGAAAGAGAAGTAAATATTGTGGGAAGAAATAACCAGGGAATTGTTATGGCTAGGCTTGTATAGGCCCTAGGACCGATAGCCTAGTTCCAATCTATGAACCTATGAGCTTGTAAAGTAAAAGAAATGTCCAAATACCATGAAATATTAGATCAGGGCCTGAGGGAAAGTCATGACAAGCAGCTAAAACTATCAAATATTAGATGCATTATCTAATAAAATCCATATGAGCATTAAAAATGGAAAACAAATGTTTCTTTGGCTGGTGCACCTATTATTTAAAGGCCAAAACTCACAAAAAAAACCTAAGCTCATAAAATAAGTCGTTTGAGGATATGGTAAAATTATTTTTAAAAAATGTTCCAATACATTGTATTCCTGACAAATGGACAGATTCAGGAAATAGCCTGTGCAGTACAAATGGTCTCAAACTGACAATGGTGAAGGGTGGTTGCTCTAGGGCTCGGAGTAAGCACTCTCATTGTTTTTTTTTTTTTTTAGGTTTTTGGCTTCCTGTATTTAAGCCCTGCATTTGAGTGGGTTTCTGCTTGTTTGAACCAAGCTGAACTGAGATGAGCTACCAACCACATCTCTGAGCTGAAATACCAGAGGACTAGAGGCTGCTGAGCATTCCAAAAAACATAAGTGTTTTTTTTTTGCTTGATTATACTATTTACTGCACTTTTTATTGTGTTTTGCTTATTTAATACTGTGTTTTAAAGGTCTATATTATAGCCTCAAATGATTAAAAGAGCGAACGCTCTTTAATCAATCCCTTAAAATTGAAAGCACTAAATCCCGAACACACGGGACATTGCCATTTCCTCCACTATGGTGCGATCTTGGAGTTGGTATATTTAAACAGGAGGGTGTGGGGGGCATAGCCCCCACATTGGGTGGTGTGGGGGGTTGAAGCCCCCCACTTTATTTTGTGTTTGGATTTTTTTTTTCCGGAGCAGCGATTTTTTTTTTCTCTGGGAAAAAAAAATCGCTGTTCTGTTTGGTATTTAGTGCTTTCGATTTTCAGGGGTCGATTAAAGAGCGCTCGCTCTTTTAATCATTTGAGGTTATAATATAGACCTGTATTTTAATACTGTAAACTAAACTGCACTGCTTGTACTGCATTTGTCTGCCTTACTGTGCCTGTTAAATCATATGTTGTTGCTGTTTTCACTGTTTGCAAAACTTTTTGTGCTATTTTCACTGATTGCAAAGTAATTGTTGCTACTTTCCACTGTTTGCACAGCATCTGTTCTGTTTCTTCTGTTTTCCCACCAAGAAGTGTTTTAAATAGCTAATTTGTTTGCTGTTTAAAACATTCTTTATTGTCTCCTTGCTGTTTTTCTGCTGTTTAAAACATTTTAGTGTCAAACTATTGTTTTTCTGCTGTTTAAAACATTTTGTTAGTGTTTCCCTCCTAAATTATTGTAGCTAGTAGCTGTAGCATAGTCCAGATACAGGTTTGTTGCAACTGGGTCTGTTTGCTGTGGCTGTTGTATTCTGAACACATTTTGCCAGCCATCTTTGATTGGAAGGGGCCCATCTGCATCCTTGTGAGAGAAGTGTGCTGATTGGAACTTGTCTTGTGAAGGGTGGTTGGTCTAGGACTTTGAGTAAGCACCCTCATCGGTTGTTTTGAATTTTTTTTTACGTTTTTTAAGTTGTTAGCTTCTGGTATTTAAGCCCTGCATTTGAGCAGGTTTCTACTTGCCTGTGCATCACACAGCACTGCACACTGCCACGCAAAAGTGTGCCACAGCAGGACAGATAATTTTGACAATTTTTCTCTTAGATACAGCTGTAGTACATTAGTGTATTCCTCAACTTTAGTACATTTCCAGTCTAAGAAGTATTGTTAGTGAGCTGTGACATATTAAACCACTGGCCAAAACAAACATTAGAAATACCCATCTACAGAAAACTTCCTAGATAAGTCCTGAAAGCACACCCTTTGTGATAACAGTTCTTCAAACTAGCATTATGGATGATTGGACTACCCCTGTTTATCCTGCCAGCCTTGTTGACTTGGGTCTCCTGAGGCAGTGTAACAACTGGCTCATGTACACTGACAACCCTCTACTAATAACTCACTCTAGTACAGAGTGTGAGAGCTGTAACTACACCAATAATTTTGAACACCTGCACTCTAGCACTTGAAACAGTAACACTGAAGAGGTTGTCAACTCACCCACCATGCACATAGTACCACTACTCATACACATAGTATGACTCCAACACACAAATCAACATATGTGGAGGTTCTCTCAAAAAACTTACTGAAATACCAGAGACGTCTAAAACACAAGACTGCTATAGCTAATACAGTTCCCACAGCACCCAGGACATATAGCAACACCAGTGTCCCACTTACCAAGCCCTTAAGACATAACACTCATAAACCAAATTTTCTTGACACTTGAGACTCCTTAGAGACAACAGATGTCCCACTCACCAGGTCAGATAAGGAGAAAGTCACGGTCAGCTACCTGTCCAGTGCCAGGATTAATCAAATCACACATGCACTCATATCTCTTGGCAACAAGTACCACTGTGACTCTGTCATAGCTCATATTGGTGTGACAAACCTGAGATGTACCTCACTAGACTATATGAAAAGAGACATGATTGAGCTCTCTGAGTATGTGTCCCAGGCAGAAATGTCTCTAGCCTTGAGCAGCATATTACCCTCACCTAGAATGATGCCACAATATAAACAAAAAATGATCAATTTCAATAATTGTCTAAGTTTTTGGTGTCATTCAAAGGGGATCCAGTTCCTGTGAGCCTGGGATGACATGGTCATCAAACCTTATTGCTTTGTCAGAGAAGGTTTGCACCTGGCACCACTAGGCTTTCAGCTGCTGGCAAATAATCTTGCCTCCCCCATTAGCTTTTTTTAGGCTATGTCTCAAAAACAAAACTGCTGATGTGAAAATTACAAATCATAACAAAATAAGGGTTATGCTGCTAAATGCTAGGAGCGTAAACCAAAAACTGCACACCCTGGAAGCACTCCTGTCACTGGAGGATGTAGATGTCTGTGCAGTCACAGAAACCTGGTTCAAGGCCTCAGAACGTACCCTGGCCTTGCAAGAATAAAGTGCCTTCCACATCTTCAGACCAGAAAACAAATGTGTGAGAACCAAAGGAGGCAGTGTTTCTAACTATATTAGAAAAAAAAAATCACCTCCCGACTAGTTAGACAGGACAACTCCATGGAGTTATTCCCAGTGCAGATTACTGTGGGTAAGACCCCCATTCAAGTCATAACTAATTATAGATCCCCCTCCATGGATCATGATGGGCATGAGACCTTCTTGCCAAACACTATGGTCATGGGGGATTTCAATTATCCCACCATCAACTGGGAAACCTACTCTAGCCCTAACTCACCAGCACAAATGTTTCTTAACTTTGTTAACTCAAATGCCCTGGAAAAAGCTGTTCAAACCCCAAAAAGAGAAACAAACATACTAGATATGGTCCTCACTAACATGACAGATGCACCATTGCAACTGTTGTGTTCTCATTAGTTAAATCTGACCACAAATCAGTCGCCTTCAAACTGGCACTATCACCAGAACTCAGAAAGAGTGAATCAGACTAAAAGACTTCATCAA
This sequence comes from Protopterus annectens, assembly GCF_019279795.1. NCBI lineage: Eukaryota > Metazoa > Chordata > Ceratodontiformes > Protopteridae > Protopterus > Protopterus annectens. Next base: position 601,591,861 of record NC_056725.1, on the reverse strand, counting down.
AGCAAACTACACCCTCCTAGGGGAAGGTAGAAATGCATTCCAAGCCCCACTCCTCCACCCCCTGCCGGAAGTAGTAACTACACTAAAACATACATTAAAGTCCTGTACAATCACTTGTACAAGTGTATAGACTTAGTTGTTCCACAGACAATCAAAGCCAGAGCCCCAAGTAAAAACAAGCTGTCTTGATGGACATCTGGCATCAACAAAGTTTACAATAAATGCAAAAAGTTGCTGTCTAAGAAAACTTAGGCGTGGCCCCAACAATGGAAAATCCCCCTTCTCAGCCTCAACAGGCAAGTAAGACAACATGCCAAATCCTCTAAGGGTAACTTTGAGAAAAAAACATAGCAATCACAGCCAAGGATAACCATAAAACTTTTTACAGCTATGTATGTAGCCTAAAGGTAGGACCCAAGCACGTGCCGAACTAGTGACTAACAATGTCACACACACTGATCGCGCAGGGATAGCAAACTTGCTGGCAGACATATTTGGTGAAAATTTCACTCCATTATTCCCTCCAAACTTATCACAAACCTTGCTCTGAACTCCCCCCGCCCTACATATCTGAAGAGCAGTTCATTAAGCATTGTCTAATGGAAAAAACACAGCCTCTATGGGACCCGATGGCATCCCATGCTGTCTTCTAAACAAACTAAAACATGAACTAGCATCACTATTAAGTACCCTATTCAATCACAGCCTAACCACAGGCTTTGTTTTTGCGGAATGGAGAAAGCAACAGTCATTCCCCTCCACAAAGGGGGCTCGGCAACAGACTCAGGGAACTATAGACCCATAAATCTGACCAGCCTCATCTGTAAGGCCATGGACTGTATCATCATAGACATTATAAATAAAGACATAGGTGACCTCAAAACCCAGGATCTGACCCAATTCAGCTTCATCAAGGGCAGATCCTGCTTGTTAAACCTAGTGGATTTCTTCAAAAATGTGACCGGGGCCATTAATGAGGGAAAATGTGTGCACACAGCATACCTTAACCTGGCCCCAGCCTTGGACATAATCCCACACTCAGGCATTACCGACAAATTTAGCAAGCTGAATGTAAACCCCTTTGTTGTAAGATGAGTTGCCAGCTGGCTCACAAACTGGTCACATATTATCAAAGTGAGTCACTCCACATAAACCAGCAGACCTGTCACCAAGCGGGTGCCACAACGGTCAGTGCTGGGCCCCCTACTGCTTGGTATATACTTCTCAGAAGTTCAGGCCAAAACTAAGGAGCTGTGGCTGACCAAGTTTGCAGATTACTGCAAACTGGGTACAATTACTGAATTCCCAAATTATGTCAGTATACTTCAGGAGGGTCTTACACAGACCAATGACTGGTGCCTCAGTCACAGTCTCAAACTGAATACAAAGAAATGCATCATCATTCCCTTTGGTAAAAACAATGCCCCTTTACGCTATCAAATTAACTATAATAACCCATGTACCTACGAAGTGGTAAGGAATCTGGAATCACAAATAGACTGTGACCTTAACTTTGAAGGCTTTCTACTTATCACACCTGATTAGCAAAAATATCACCTCTAGAGCAAAGGAGGTTATAACCCCTCACTACTCATCATTAATCAGGCCCATAATTGAGTATAATGCCCGTTTGGGCATGTACCATACATAGCACCTGCAGCAATTGGAGAGACCTCAGAGGTTTCTAACAAAGAAGATCAAGGCACTCCAACACGTGCATTACACAGACTGATTAACATCCCTGGTACTATACTCAGTATCATATAGACTTCTTCGGGGAGACTTATGTCTGGCTTACCGAGCAATCGCTGACCCAGACTAATGAATTTGCTGCACATCCATAAATCAAACAGGACTAAAGCTAGCCATTCCAGGGACCTAACTATGGCCTGCAACTTTAATAGGATGTGCTGAAGGGACATATTTGTCTCCCAGTGACTGTCACTTCTTTACAATAGGCTGCCAAGCTAAGTTGAAGCACAGCATTTCTATGACACTGTTCAAAGGGAACCTGGACGAGTGGATGGGGCACTATAAATTCTTAATGGGATAGTGCCCACAACCCTCCTGGACGTGGGCAGTCATTAGTAAATACAATCCTGGGTATTGACTGGAGTATCTAAGATATTACATTGGGATAATGACCTCTGGGTCGATAGCCTAGTAACCTCCTATGATCCTATGAATGTAGAACTGAAGGCTGTGGAGGGAAAGAGATGGTCACTACAAACATGGAATGTGTGAACCAAAACTCTGGCTTAGTGAAATGTGTTCTTCTGATGTGGTAAGTATAGTGAAACATCACCAGCCAGTTATTCTACACTTTACTGCAGAAAGCAGTCCTGAGACATAGATCTTTATGGACTGCATTACCACAAACTTTGAAGAGAAATGTGAGACTGGTGCTGCAGACCGGGGAAGCTTCTGATACTGGGACTAATGCCTAGAGTACCAGGTGGTCCAGGAAAAACAAGAAGGAACAACCATTACTACATCCAGTATCTCATCCAAAGTCTCATGTCCCACCAGCACCCTCCCTGACAAATGCCTTCATGTATGTCCTATCTATTGGAGAAGTAGGACAGGAAAGGAGTACCTGATGACTGTGCCTATGACATCAGTGTCATATGCTGCATGCCACTGTATACACTGTATGTAACAAGCATAATAGTCATGGTGTCCCAAACATGGCACCAACAAATGGGTGGTCAAATGCAGAACTTTCCTGGTGTGTGTTTGGGGGGGAGTATTGTCACCCTCAGTGTGGCATTACCTAAAGGTTTCAGTATCAATGCTTGGGCATGCTGTGATGGGAAAAAGGATACTAAGTATAACACACAGACAATGCAAGGCCATTGTCACAACATCACACACTCACAAAGTATCACTGCTAAATGCTTGTTTGCAGTATTCCTTCAAGAACACACATGGCTCATGGGCAAGTCTGTTTACATCCTCTGACTCTGTTACCTCTCTATTGCAGACACTCCCTGGTTTCCACCAGAGGAATTGATATGCCTTGTGGAAAACTGTCTGCACACATATCCATTAGAGAGAAGAATTCATTGTGAGCCACTCACCTGGTCTTCAGTGTGAGCACTGGACCACTGGCTACACCCAGTATCATGGATGGGAGTGCTCCCTGTGCATAAACCAGCTAATTCTGAATGCAGAAATAAAGAATTTTCAAAATGAAAGCAGATGTGCAAATATGATTGAACAGTCACTCAGAGTATCCCATGACATGGCAGTCCTGATTATGAGTCTCATTCTGCAAGGTCACTGACGAGACAGAAGTCTGATGATGCGTATCATGGCCCAGCAGTGAGGAGGCATATGAAAGGTTTTGTGAAAAAGGTTGTTTACTCTCTGCATACATTCCATGAAGGTGAACTAATATGGCAAGCATACTCTTGCAAAAGAATAAACTACATGAAAAAAAACAGACTGCTTCAGGAGAAGCAAAACATCCCATGGCACAACATAAAGAAATGGAGAAGCAGGTTAGGAGAAATCTAGTACAGCTGTAAAAAAGAAGAAATACAGAGACTCACACAGCAGAAGTTAAATAAACACCAAATACCAATGGGTAGTAATATATAAAGAACAATTAAATAAAGGTAAGCGCTTTCGCATTAAGAATGACAATGCTTCATCAGACCAAATAACAATACTATAAAAACTTCAATATAAAGCCATAAAACTCCTCCCAACAATGAAATAAATTAAAATCAATTACCTGTGTATGTGTGTTAGGATACTGGGAATACAGCAAGGTTTTATGCAGCAATGAGTTTACCAGACATATTGTTTACAATAAATGTTTTGTTGATGATATTTTTTTTAATGTGGAGAGGTATCTCTGAGTCATTACAGGAGTTTATTGAGTTTATGCAGAGTACTACTGGATTTTTAAAGTTTAGTAGTACTTTTTCTTGTGAATCTATAGATGTTTTAGATATAACAATTACCAGAGATGACTTAGGTAGGTTTAAGATGGATGTATATAAGAAGTCTTGTAAAAAGAATTCTTATTTATATAAAAGCAACATGCACCCTAGGTACATTCCTAGGAACGTGCTTAGAGGCCAAGTGTTTTGAATTGTGTCTCTATAGAAAAGAAGATTCTTTAGATCAGGCTCTGAAGAAATTAAAGGAAGAATTCCTGAAACAACATTACAAGGCCAGAGAGATGTGTGTATATATGTAGGGTCTATATTGGAACATTGAATATTTAACAGTTCAAATCACTAAAGGTCAACCCTTAGTGATCAAACTGTTAAAACATTGAATGTTCCGAAAAAAAATAAAAACAAAAAACAAAAAAAACTAAATGGTGCAGGCAGGGGGGCAAGCCCCCCTGCACCCCTCACACCCCCCGCTACTTAAATATACCAACTCCCTCTGAGACCGCACTACATTGAAGTAAATGGAAATCTCCCCTTATGGAGAGTTCTGTTTACCTCTTCGATGTTCTGCAGTTTCTCTATTCTCATGTTGGCAATGTCAGATTCGGCATTGTTGGCTTTCGAGAATTTAATATAGAGCCATATATATATATATATATATATATATATATATATATATATGTATATATACTCGTATATCTAGTGTGAAGTCTGAAAGAGCCAGTAAACCTAGACCCGTTTTCTCTGGTGAGGTAGATCCTGCAACTATACCAACCATAAAACAAGCAGAAGAGTCAGGTGCATTTTTACATATTCTAATGGTATTAATCTGCTCTGCGATATAATAAGGAGAAACTGGGGTATTGTTCGGAGTTGTTCTGTACTGACTAATTTGATAGGCAATAAAGCTGAGTTTTGTTTCAGGAATAATCTCTCTCTCAAGAGGCAACTTTGTTATAGGAATTCTGTAAAAGCGACACATTCTACATCTTCTGCAAATTGAGGTACATTTCCCTGTTTGAAATGTAAGGTTTGCAGATTTATTTGTTGTACATATACCTTTAGACATCCTACTCTACAACATGAGATAGAATTTTCCCTGTACGCAGACTGTAAGATTGCGAATGTGATATATTACATTTTCTGTGAGTACTGTTATGCATTCTATATTGGAAAAATGAATCGCTGTTTGAAGGACAGGATTTTAGAGCACCTCAGGGATATTAGACATAGTAAAACCAGCAATGCTCTAGCTACACATTTCCACCTTAGGACAACAACATACCTTTAAGTTTTTTGTTTTGGAGGTTGTGAAGTTAGGTATGAGAGGCAGTGACTTGAGAAACAAAACTGAAGTGAGACAACAGAGCTGGATCCTAGAGTTACAGTCTTATAGATTTCCTGGGTTAAATGAAATGCTTTCCCTTAAGCCAGCTCTGAAGGCACATTCCTTAACTCATTAGTTTTTCATTTTATATATATATATATATATATATATAAGCATGTGGCTCATGATGATGATGTCATCAGTGTGTGACAAGTTTGCTGAGAGGTTCAGTAGTGAGGCATGTTTGTGAGTGACATACACAGGTAATTGATTTTAATTAATTTTAATTAATTTCATTGTTGGGAAAAGTTTTATGGCTTTATATTGAAGTTTTTGTAGTATTGTTATTTGGTCAGATGAAGCATTGTCATTCTTAATGCGAAAGCGCTTACCTTTATTAAATTGTTGTTTATTTATTACTACCCATTGGTAATGTGGCATTTATTTAAATTCTATTGTGTGAGTCATTGTATTTCTTCTTTTTTACAAGTGTATTTCTTTGTGGACTCCAGCGACACTACCTGACGCTAAGTTTTAGTTCTGTGCTTGAAATCTAGTACAGCCTGATAACATAAATGCACAGAGAAGCAGGTTAGGGGAAATGTAGTACAGACCATGACACAACATAAAGACACAGAGAAGGAGGTTAGGGGAAATGTAGTACAGACCATGACACAACATAAAGACACAGAGAAGGAGATTAGGAGAAATGTAGTACAGACCATGACACAACATAAAGACACAGAGAAGGAGGTTAGGAGAAATGTAGTACAGACCATGACACAACATAAAGACACAGAGAAGCAGGTTAGGGGAAATGTAGTACAGACCGTGACACAACATAAAGGTACAGAGAAGCAGGTTAGGAGAAATGTAGTACAGACCATGACACAACATAAAGACACACAGAAGCAGGTTAGAGGAAATATAGTACAGACCGTGACACAACATTAAGGTACAGAGAAGCAGGTTAGGGTAAATATAGCACAGACCGTGACACAACATAAAGACACACAGAAGCAGGTTAGGAGAAATATAGTACAGACTGTGACACAACATAAAGAAACAACAGAAGCAGGTCAGGGGAGATGCAGTGAAGTTTTCTGCTGACAGGATGGTGGAAAAAAATTGAACTGGGAACTACAATGTCATGTGACATAGGCTTATGGGTAGGTCAGCAGAGGAAAGGAAGAAGGGAAGTGAATTTGCACATTTTTCATTATAAAGTATCACATTAGAGGCACTGGTATAAAGAGAGGAGATACATAAATCTGCTATTATATTACAACAGAAGTGATTCTTTAATAAATGATCCCCTTTCTTCCTTTGTTTTGCACAAGGACGTATGGGTCCCTTATTGTGCATTCCACTACTAACAATAAATATCACTGCACTGGATATCTTACAAGTTATACCCAAAATGCAGCACAAAAGCAGCAGAGCATCAAGCCTTATTTATTTGCTTAATTATCCCACTTTAATGTTGCGTTTATAGCCAAAGGAATTGCAGTGGTCTGCTCTGATTTATTTGCAACTAGGGTTTGTTTACATTTTTACTGATGGATTTTAATTAATACACCAAGGATGCAGATGTTAAATCCCTCAAAAATATAAAACAGATCAAATGTGTAGACAAACTATGAAAAATGCAAGTACCAGAGCTATAAAGCCGAATGGGCTGCAGAAGGAATAGTCACAGAAAGGATATGATCAGGACATAAACATGCTCATTCCAACAAAAGACTTATACATTAAGCAGTGTAGAGTGGGGTACAGTTTATTGATTTTGTTACAAAAGAAAATGTCAGCATTTAACATTTCTCTGATATGATATTGTCTTTCTGTTGTCTACTCATTGTAATGAGCATATCATTTTCTCTCTCTGCCATGCTAAGCCATTTATGTATATGAGTTGCAGCTGCCAACACTGGTCAGGATTTGGAAACTACTCCTGAATGCACTCCATAAGTTTAGGTCAGTTTGTTTGCAGTGCTCACCAAATGTCTGTACAGTACTGAAGATTTCAAAAAATGTTAGCAACACGCAACTAGCCTCGAAAAGTGGAGTAAGTTACAAATAAAGTTCTGTACCTCTACTGTGTAAGGATACATGAAGTTGTTAATATGAAGATTCTGATGAATGTATTTACTTTACCCAACTGTATATTCAGCCCTTTACTACTGCCCCTTCTTATTCTTACACATGTCCTCCCTCCCTTCAATCCCCTCCACAATCCCCTACTCTACCACATGCCACACTCAACCCACCCCCTTTTCTATGAAGAAGTATTACATGATGTATGTCTAATCTTGACCATTTTAAATGCATTTCATGTCCCTTTAAGGTCATCTACCCTTCTTTCAAAATTCCAACCTCTAAACATCTCTTTACAATATATAGGCTTCATATCATGCTGTCCCATGTCCTATTCCCTACAGTGACTACATGTCCACTGCCTTTTCCCACAGGCCATGTCCACCAAACCTTACTTATATAGTAGTTTTGTGCAGGTAGTTAGTAGGTAGGTTGAACCACCACAGCCTTTTGTAACTAAAGAAAAAATATCTTAAAGGCAATTATCCAGACAATGCATCTGAGAGGTGTAAATGAATACACACTATATTTATCACATTGTCAGGAATAATGTATTTCTGTGCATAAATAAAAACAGTAAGGGAGTGATGGAAGAGCACAAGTCATGCAGCAAAATACACAGAAAAATTCAGAAAGATTATTCCCAGCAGGGTATGGAGGTGAAGAAAAGAGTCATTATGCATTAGGGAGGATTAGCACATCGTGAAAGAAGAGTCTATGAGGAGACTTAGGGATGAGAAAGCTGATGGGGAACAATGGAGAGCTTGTAATGTTAAAGATATGCTTACAGAAAATAAGAACTATATCTTCAATATGCTAAGGATTCTACTTCACCTCTACTCGTGGGCAATGTCCTTTTCTAGTTGTGATCTCCAGAACTGAGCATTATAGTACATTTATAACATAGTGTCCTGCTGAGGGAAAGGGCAATGCCTGTGCTCCACAAAGTCATAGTCATCTCACCACTGAATTATCCACCACGCTGCAAACTTTTCAAATTAACCTTTTATGCTGCATTACATGAGTCATTCTAAAAAATAAGATAGTGTAGTGCTTAGAGTCCTGGCTTTACATGCAGGTGTTCATGGTTCGAGTACACAAGTGATTGGTTGAAAGAGCAGGGGCTAGCGGGACTGGGTAGTAAATTAACTTCTAGATTCTTCCATCTTTTCTGATATTTAAACCCTGTATCTGCAGGGGGCTGTGCTTGTTTTTACCGGGCTGTGGAGTGGTGATTAATCATTGGGACAAATTAGAAATTCCCTAAGACTCCAAGAGCAGAATAAGTTATTTCTTAAATGTATTCCATTGAATTGCACTTCTTAACTGTTATAACTGTGCTATTACAGCTAATCCACTACATTTTGCACTGTTATAAAGCTTTTTTTTACTGTTTCACTGCATTTGTGTACTGTTTTATACTGTTGTAACTGTATTTTTCATTGCTAAATAGTGTTTCATTACTGTAATTGCATTTTTACTGAATTACTTAAGTATAAACTACTTTTTCATACTAAGAGTTGTACTTTCTGTTTGTGAGTAACTAGTAGCTGTAGTATAGTTTCCCACCCTTCGTCCCTGTTGGTGTCTTGTTCTTATACTTGATGGCTTTGCAGTTGCCTGCTCCTACTGTAAATTTGATCTGGGACACTCCTCCCAGTCTAGTGTCATGAGCTCATTCTACCTAATACAGAAAGAACATTTGAGAAGGCCAACCCACTTAGTTTCTTAACCTTGAATTATATTCTGTTCCTCCTTTCTCCCTTTCCACTTTATAAAAAAATACTTTGCTAGAATCTACCATTGCTAGAATCTCCTTGTGTTCTGAGTGAGTGTGCTTCTCAAACAATCTAGAAATATAGAGCTATTAAGTATATTTGTTGGTACTTTTTAACTGTTCAGAGTTCTGCACTGTCTTAATTTTTGCTTGACTGAATTATTTATATATTTGCTGGCATTGTTTTCTGATACTCTAAGTGTCTCCATTTTGATTTTTTCCTAATTTACTGCTTTCTGCACATGTTTTTAGTCATTTTTTAATTTAATTGCATTTATTTAAACTCTATTTGGTTTAATATTGATACACACTCAAGTGTGGTAACTTGCACTGCATTTGAATTGTTTTACTGCTGTTTTAGGTGCTTTTCTGCTAAAAAAAGCTCTGAGCTTGTTTCCCACCTTTCCTGTAACTAGTATAGTCCAGATACAGATGTGCTGTATCCAGGACTCTTTGTAAGTTTCTGAGCCCCCCAAGCCTTTCTGTGTTGGAGGGAAGCCTTCTAGCTTATCAATGGGAGTGGTAAGCACTAGGTAGCCTATCTGCCACAAGAGGAGTGGTTTCTAGCCCAGAAATTGTAGTTTAGTGGCCGTTTGGGCAGTTTTTCCATCCCCTTCAACTTTCAGGTTTAAAAGCCCACATTTGTGCTTGTTTCCCGCCTTTCCTGTAACTAGACTAGTCCTGATACAGATTTGCTGTATCCAGGACTGTTTGTATGCTACTGAGCCCCCCAAGCCTTTCTGTGCTGGAGGGAAGCCTTCTAGCTTATCAGTGGGAGGGGTAAGCACTATGTAGCCTATCTACCACAAGATGAGTGGTTTCTGGCCCAGAAATTGTAGTTTGTTGAATGTTTGGGCAGTTTTTCCATCCCTTTCAATTTTCTGGTTTAAAAAGCCCACATTTGCATGGGTTTGCGCTTGTTTAAGCTCCGCTCAGTGGCGCCAAGCTGTGGTAAACTATTACTGGTGCAAGAAAGTCTGCCCTTCATTTTTTTCCTTAGATCTTGCTAGTTCTTTTCTCTCTTGCACTTCAAATAGCCTAATCGCTTTGTGCTTCAACAGGTTTTGTAGCAATTATTATAGCACACCTAAGAGCCATAAGCACTAGTCATTCTTCACAGAAATAGCTCTAGTACTTAGTAGTTATGACCACCCCTCCTGGCATGATTAAAGGGCAGTTTCCTGTGCTTTCTCCTATTAACCTGGTGAACTTGGGCATTAAGAGGCAGTGTAGCAACTGCCTCATGTACACAGACAACCCTCTCCTCTTACCTCCCAACACTCAGAGTTGTGAGAGTTGCACTTATATCACCAAATTGGAAGCTATGCACTCTCCAGCCAAGACCAAACTAGCTGGTCAAGAGGAGAAGTTCAACACCTGCACCATACCACATGGAACACAAAGCCCTCCAGAACACCCACTATCACAGCTCTCACATGAAAACACAAGCCACACACCCACCTTCGCAGAGGCACTCAATAGAAATTTACCCAAACAGCAGAGGCCTCCAAGACAGAAGGGCACTCAACCACCACAACGCAGCACAAACCACAGGACACATAGCTTACCTCCACAGTGTGTCCCTCAACCTAAGCTCCTAAGGCTAAATACATTGCCCAATACACTAATCATAGGTGACTCAATAGTGAGGCACACAGATGTCCCACTCACTAGGTTGATAAGGAGAAGGTAACAGTCAGCTGTCTATCAGGTGCCAGAATCCGACACATAACACAAGCACTCATAATATAAACATATTAGTGTGAAAAAAGATTATATTTTTCACTTCTTGGCTCTACAAGTAATAGATACCAATATGAGAAGAGGAGATCTTAAAGATCTAACTGAACTTGAAGAAACAAAATGGATTGCTGACTTGAGGGCAGATAAAGCACCAGGACTTCATGAAGTGTTACCTATGAAACCCATTCTTAGAATGCGTTGGCTAAGATGATGACACTGAGTGGGCACACCTTGCTTTTGCCTTTGTGATTAACAGAAGAGAAATCTGCACAGGAAATTATGTCAGTGATGATGTAAGTTCCATAGGAAATTATGTTAGTGATAATGCATTTTGAATTTTATTGGATGATTTTAGTATTTAAATGAGTTCTAGATTTGTAAATGCAGATCTGAAAAAGGTGAAAAGCCGAAAGTGCTCATCTCATTTTTAGTGCCTTTACAAGTGCGTTGGAATTTTAATAAAAACGTTTTGCCATGGCATTATCTCTTGTTTTCCTGCACTTGGATTAATTTTTTCAGGAGTAATTTTGATGGCTAACTTGGATTCATCTGTTCATTTACTTCTGCTCAGAGGTCCAAGCCAACACAGAGGGACTCTGGCTGACCAAATTCACAGACGACTGCAAGCTGGGAGCCATTATTAACTCTCCAAGTGATGCAGACATCCTACAGAAAGGCCTCACTGAGACCAATGACTGTTGTCGAAACCATGGCCTTAAGCTTAACGCCAAAAAATGCATCATCATCCCCTTTGGGAAAAAGTGACTTCTCACTACCACATCGATGGGAGCTCACTGAACACTGAATGTTTTAGAAGAGATCTGGGGATGGAAGTTGACAGCAACCTCTCGTTTGACCACCACATTGCCACTGTGGTCAGAAAGTCCTTCTATGTGCACATCTCATTGCCAAGAGTTTTGCATCCAAGAAAGAAAGAGGTCATCGTCTCTCTCTACTCTTCCCTCATTAGACCAATCATTGAGTATAACACCCCATCATGTACCTCACTAGACAGCTGCAACAACTGGAGAGGCCAAAGAAGTACCTCATGAAGAGGATCCTAGGCATTAAAAACATGTCTTACACAGACAGACTCAAAAGACTCCAGCTATTCTCTGGCTCATAGCGCCTACTTAGAGGCGCTCTCTGCTTGACTTACAAAGCCATGTCTGACCCAGCTCTGTAAGAAATGCTATATCTAAAGAAATCCCAGTCCTTCCACACCTCATGCTCCAGAGACCTCAACCTCATTACCACACTCAACAGAGCATGCTGGAGGGACAGGTTCCTCACCCAGAGACTGCCCATGCTCTGGAATAGACTTACCATACATGTCAAGCAGAGCACCTCACTGTCCCTCTTCAAGAGAAATCTTGATGAGTGGATGGGAAATAGAAAATTCACCCCAGGGATCACTCCAATGGCTGTACTTGATAGAGGCACTGGGAACTAATGTCGGGCGGCATGATGCAAGGGTAATCCTATGGGTTAGGCTTGTAAAGGCTCCAGGGCCATTAGCCTAATACACACCTATGAACCTATGAACATTGGGGGAATGAAATTGTGTTCCTACTCATTGTCTGGAACATTCTGAATTAAGAAATCAATGTGAATGAATTACACCAGCATTTCAAAACAAAATAAAATCATGCAAAACCCTGCAATAGCCACTGATAATCCCTCAGACAAAATTCGAAACATTTTCCCTCAAACGCTGAACTGGCACAACACATTATGGTCTAGTAAACCTTGGCAGTCACTGAAAATGCACTTCAATGTTAGAGGTGTGATAGTGCACTCAAACAAGACAAAATAACATGAACCCATTTAAAAAAAAAAACTGGATGAGTGTCACAGCATTGCTCCTTCATTTCACTAATCTCAGCTGTATTGCCAGGAATACATGCAGCTAATGCACTTAAACCAATGCAGTCCTTTGTGTAAAATAAGTAAAAGGGGCTTAGATTTCATCTAGAGCTAATTTTAATGCAAACATTTTGGCAAAATGCTTTTTTAAAGGTGTCCTTACAAGTACAAAGCTATATGTATCATATCCTAGAGAAATATACGGCAAAAGCAAGGGTGACATAGCATTTACATTAATTGAAAAACACTTATTTGCCAATACTTTACATTATATAGCTGTTCAAAGTTGTGCTTAATTTCACTGTAAGGATATTTTTTCTGTAGTGATGCTTAACTATTTGTCAGCATTAATTTGATCAGACTTTATTTTGCTATAAAAACTATACAGAATTCGACAGGCCAAAACATAACTGGTTAGCCATGCGTAATGCAAAACATAAACCTTCACTTTTGCTAGGATCAAAGCCCCCTGCACCTTCTGTGTAGGCTATGTCCCACCAAATTTTATATTCTGAGGTTGCTTTCAGTATTTCCATTTACTAAATTCTGCCTTCAATGCCTTCCATGGACTGGGCTTGGAAAGTAACATTTTAATGAAACTATGTAAGAGAGATTACAGCACCACCATTAAATAGGTCCCCCAACCCATGTACCCATGTTAACTAAAAGAGTATGGTACAATCCAGCACTCAATGTGTCTTAAGCAAATCAAAAACTGAGTTCAGTAAAAGGCAACACATTACATTAATAGAGGGAAACATGTCAGATGGGTTATCAAAAACATGTCTTCTGGATAAATAGAATTAGCCTGACTATAACACAATTACTGATGAGGCCTAGGGTGTACTTTGACTATAAGGAGTAATGGGTCAGTGCCTGTTGATAATCATGTAGAACACATCTTGAAGATATTTTGATTCAAACAATATGAAGCTTAGTTGTGAACATTAGCACAACTGGTTGCTGTTGCCTCGACAGACTTGATGTTGACTGGCAATGATTATCACCAGTCTCCTAGTTGAATTAGTCAGGGTATTTCAGAAATACCTTAATTCATCTATAGGTAGATTCTAGGAAAGTAGATGCTTCCTACACTGCCACTATGGGGTACCTTTATTGTCAGTGTTCCTTTGTTTGGCCTTGACATAGCTGAAAAAGCCATGCAACAGTTCACTCAACTGATTAACAAATAACCATGTGAGAACTTGTGGCCTTGCACATTGCTGTAACTAGTATCTCCATGTTTACTAAAAGATATGGAGATTCCTTGAACCAGAAGCTGACCTTGAATGATTACGCTCTACTGGCTGTATAATTTGTACAGTCTCTTTTTCTCTTTCAGCTGTTCCCGTTATGGGTCGCCACAGCGGATTATCTGTTTCCATTTCTTCCTGTCCTCTGTATATTGCTGTGTCACACCAACCACCTGCATGTCCTCTCTCACCACATCCATAAACCTTATCATAGGCCTTCCTCTTTTCATGTAATAATTGTACTAGTATAATCTGTACAGTGTTAGTACATTTATTACACAACGTGTACAGTATATTTGTAGAACTAGCAACAGTGCCATGGTGCAGCAGTTTTTGACTGTCCAGGGACTGAAAAATTAATGCACAGTTTATAGACTTGTAGCAGTTTGTACCCGAAATATTTTCTACAATATGAGATTCTGCAATGACCCAGTGTTTTGCTTGCCTTACTGAAAAGTATAGCATGTTAGCTAGAGTCTTGAGACTTGGAAAATGTAAGAGAAAGACAAAGTAATGCACAAGATATTAAAAATTACCTAAACAACCTTTATTGTTCATGCTTGTTTTCCTTTAAAAGAAAGAGAATTAAAAATAAACCTGATGTAGGAAAATACTGCACTCCTTTTTTGACACTGGAAAGGCGCGAACATTTTAAGTCTGCATGCAAATTAGTTATGTTTTTGTCAGCTCACTCAGAGTTATTAGCAATGTTGTACTGTATGTGACACATTTCATTGTTTTCTTCTCAGCTCTACCTTGATGCTGCCTTTCTAAATTATAGTGTTTGTACACACATACTTCATCAGATCATGACAGCTCTTAAATTCACAAAGGGAAAAATAAAAATACATTTAGTTTCAGGTAACATTCTACTTAATTCAGTGCATTTTTCTGTGAATATCTGTATTGGTGTGGTTTATTCACTGTAAAAAAAACACATAAAGAGCTTTATTGATTAGGTATTGATTAGGTAGTGCACAATATGATTACCAACAGCAGCTGTCAGGATTGACTTGCTCCTGCTGCGACAGTGTTTAAGTGCCTAAGTGCTACTAAGTAGCTAGAAATAAAAGCCCGTGAAACAATCTGCACAACGGCTGCTGCAATTTTCATTTAGGCAGCATGTCACTCAAGTAAGACTCCAGATATAACAGAATAAAATCATGTGTATCTGTTTATACACTGAAAGTGTAATCTGCTGAAAACAGTTTTGACAAACGTTGACTATGTGTTCATCTCCTATTGCTACCTGGACAAGTGTCCAATAATAATGTGAATCAAAGGTTTTCTTAATGGTGTAGCAATTGCTGGCCCCATATTATATCACATCATACCAGATCATATCCCAGGGTTTTTAAATAAGTCAGAATGATTTCCCCAAATGAGCTAATGGAATGTTTCATATATCTACATTAATTAATATAAAGATACCCTACGCTCTCTGTTAAAAAGAAAATAAGGTGTGTTTTCTTGCCCTTTGCAAAAAGAGTGATAAATATTTTAGATTTTCTAGTCTGTGCATATTCACAAAGATGACAAGAAGTTAAAATAATGGCTTAAATGTATAGAATGAATCAGAAAAAGCAATCTTCCTGTACAAAATATACTGCATAACTTACAAAAGAGGACTGTTCAGGTATTGTGCATGTTACTGGGGGAGTGGGAAGGAAATGACGCCACAAGGGAAAGAGGAGCAAGACTGACACTAACCGGCATGCACGTCAGATAATACGCCACTTGTATTTGTAATGTCACGTCACTTGTTAGTTCAGTCAGGTGGGAAGGATGTAGTAGCTCTGTTTGGCAGTAACACAATCTCCTAAACTAAGGATGAGACCCAAAAACTTCATGAAAGAGATCATTTTAATCAGACCCTTACACCTACTGACTGATTGTTCTTTTCTTTACATATACACTGTTCTCACACTTAGTTGTTTTTGGTTTTGGATTTGGCTGGGAGTACAATTATTTTTGTTTGAGAATCTGGCAGAGGGTAAGAGTCAATGAGACTTGTTTTAGTTAAGACCAGTACTGGAAAACAACTTAAAAGAGGTATTTTTTTAATTATATTCTCTTATCTGCAGACTGATAGCTTATAGATAGTTACTAGTCATGTGGCCCAGGAGACCATTAAAGAGCCCAACCGAAATTCTCAATTACCCAAACTTAGCTTACCTGGTTAAGTGACTTGCTCAAGGTCACAAAGTAAGCAAATGAAGGTGGAAGGATTCAAACCCTGTACCCTTGGAACAGGAAACAGCTTATTAATAAGTCAGAGCTCTAGTCTTTGGCTTTAACTGTGGTTTTCTCTGAACTGTAAGTTGCTTTTGTTTTAATTTGTGGATGGAGGCACGGTTATTTTTGTTTGAGAATCCGGCTGAGGGTAGAATCCATATTGAAGTATATAATAACAGGGACAAACAGTTTATATTGCTTCTCTGCTGCATAATGTTGAGAACATTCTAGAATATAGCATTTCAGAAAAACATAGTTGCTATAAACTACAGTTTTAAGAATTTTGTTTGAATGATTCATGATAAACACAATTCGCAAAGTAATCCAATATAAAATTTATAGAAAAGGATGCAATGCTGGTGAACAATATTCACAAAATTCTCTTTAAAATGCAGCAATAACAAATTGTCTGGCAAAGTCACCAGGGCAAATGTTTACAAGTTGAGTACATTACTAACAATCCAAAACATGATAAAAAAAAACACATTCTGAACTTTTAATAACAAAAATCCAAAACTGGACATCATAGGTAAGGTTTAATTTAATTTAGAACATATCAACATTGGCCCTTTACAGGTATTATTTAATGATGTGTTGAGCAGCATACTTTCTGGAGGACAGGAACAAGACTGCAGTGCTTCAACTCTATAAAAAAAAGAGAGTTGGAGTACAGGAAAATTACATACCTCTCTGTTTACTAAGTTCTGCAGGCATGTTTTTAAACAGAGAATAGTAAAGGTGTTAGAAACATGTTAGAGAGGTATATCTGGGTATTTGCAACATACCAACGTGACAGGTATAGTATGTGCATATCAGCTTAAAACTTCATGTACAGCACAGTACATGAGGTAGAGTCTGGAACACGGTTAATGTTATGGATTTAGATGTTAGCATGGCATTTGAAAGCATGCATCACAAAATTCTGCAACAGGAGCTCATGTTTTTTTTTTCAACAGTGGATGGGATATTAGCTATCTTATAAAGAATGGGAGAATGGGGGATTTAATTAATATGCAAATGTTTAAAGTGCTGTCTGAAAAGGAGTACTCCATGGGATCAGTGCTGGAACATAGAGGCACTTCTTCATACACACACTAGATATAATGAAAAAATATGTATCACAGGTTCATAGGTAGGTACTAGGCTATCGGCCCAAGAGCCTAAGTAAGCCTAGCCAACAAGGTTCCCTGGCGTATGCCACCCAAGAAAGTTATTTTCCTGTGCTCCTGTTGAGCAGAGCCACAGAAGTGATCCCCGGGGTGTATTTCCTATTTCCCATCCACTTATCAAGATTTTTCTTGAAGAGTGCTAATGAGGAATTTTGCTTGACATAGATGGGTAGCTTGTTCCAGAGTATGGGAAGTCTCTGGGACAGGAATCTATCCCTCCAGCATGTCCTGTTTATTGTGGTGACAAAATTTAGGTCCCTAGAGCATGTAGCTCGGAGGGATTGGGATTTTTTTAGGTGTAGCATGTCCAACAGCTCTGGGTTTGACATACCTTTATATGTTAGAGATCACCTCGGAGTAGGCGATATGCTATGGAGTAAAGCTGGAGTTTTTTGAGACGGTCAGTGTAGGGCATCTGTTTGAGGCCAGTAATCCTCTTTGTGAGGTACTTTTGTGGCCTTTCCAGCTGCTGCAGATGTCTTGTTAGGTACATTCCAAAAGGGGCATTGTACTCTATAATGGGTCTAATAAGTGTCGAGTAGAGGGGAACAATCACCTCTTTTTTCCTAGATGAGAACCCTTTTGTGATGAGGTGTGCCATGTAGAAGGATTTCCTGACTACTGTGGCAATGTAATTATCAAAGGAGAAACTACTGTCCACCTAGGTCCCCAGTCTCTTATCACACATTCGGCGTTAAGTAGACTGCCGCCTATGTGGTAGTTCATGGGTACAGAGTTTTTACCAAAGGGGATGACAATGCACTTTTTGGCATTGAGCTTGAGGCCATGGCTCTGACACCAGGCATCTGTCTCAGTGAAGCCCCTCTGTAGGATGTCCACATCATTTGGGGACTCAAGTATGGCTCCTAGTTTGCAGTCATCTGCGAACTTCGTTAGCCAAAGGCCTTCTGTGTTAGCCTGTACTTCAGAGAAGTAGATACCAAACAGGAGACGACCCAGAACTGAACCCTATGGTACTCCACTTGTCACGGGTTTGAAGTCAGATTTGAAATCTGCAACTTTTACAGTGTGGGTTCTGTCAGTGAGCCAACTGGCAACCTATCTTGTGAAGTAGGGATTTATGTCTAGTTTAGTGAGTTTAGCTATAATTCAAGGATGGGGGATGGTGTCGAAAGCCTTGGCGAGGTCAAGATAGGCTGTGTGAACCACCTTACCCTCATCTACAGCTTTGGTGACTGCCTCAAAGAAGTCGATCAGGTTCAGGAGGCATGATCTGCCTTTCACAAACCCGAACTGGGTGGGGGTCCAGAGTTTGGAGGTTACCAAAGTCTTTGTTTATGAGTTCCATGATGATACGTTCCATGGTCTTACAGACCAGGCTCATCAGGCTAATAGGGCAATAGTTCCCGGGATCAGTGGTGGCTCCCCCTTTGTGGAGTGGGATAACTGTTGCTGTGCGCTATTCAGTGGGCACAAAGCCTGATGTGAGACTATGACTGAACATGGTGCTTAGGTGGGGAGCCAGTTTGTTCTGAAGTTCATGTAAAACGCAGCCTGGGATGTTGTGTGATTCCATGGATGCTGTGTTTTTGGCTTTAGAGAGTGCAGCTTTTACCTGCGTAGTTGTGATTACAGGGACTCTGCATTCTTCCTGTATAGATATGGGCCCTTTAGGGAGTGAGAGTGAGGTAAAGTTAGCACTGAACCTACCTGCCAGGACAGTGGCAATATCAGTTGGTTCTGTAATTTTCATGCCATTGTGCTGAAACTCAGAGCAGATCTGGGTGTTGCCATTGAGATTCTTGACATAGCTATAGAATGCTTTGTGGTTGTCCTAGAATCAGTGGCGATTTTGTTTTCGTAGCTAGCTTTGGAGGATCTTATAAGGGATCTCAGCTTCTTACTGAGGCTGACCAGGGAACTCCTCCACTCATGGGATTTTACTCTCTTTTGCAACAGTTTCCTCCTTCTGTTGTAGAGTTTGTTTATGGCAGGGGATCAACAGATTGGCTTCCTTTTTTTGGAGGATAGAGTCTTGGTTCTGTTTGGGATAGCACAATCCATGCACTCGTGTAAGTGCTTAAAGAGTGCATCTGTGTAGGATTCAGCAGTCGTAACCGTATTGTCCATCTGCATGCGTGTCGTGAAGTTCACCACTTCTGTCTTAGCAAGCATGAAGTTGGCTTTGGAGAAATTTTTTTACCGTGATTTCCTTAATGGGGGGTGGGGGCGGGATGTGGATATCTAGGGTGATTAGCTTATGGTCGGATCTGACCAACGAGGAGTTGACTTCAGGTGTGGAATACTGGTCACTCATGTTGGTAATCACTAGGTCTAGGATATTGTTGCCCATAGGTGGGGGTGTGGATAAGTTGATCCAGGGCATTGGCATTGGAATTTATGAATTCCAGAAAGCGTTGAGTGGAGGAGTTGGTACATGAGTAGTTTTCCCAGTTAATGGTGGGGTAGTTGAAATCAGCCATTATTAGGGTGTTTGGTTGAACCCTAATATTTTCCAGTATATCAAGAAAAGAGGAGTGGGAATCCTGGGGCATGGTGGGGGATCTGTAGCAAGCTACAATTTGGATTACAGCTTTTCCCAGAGTTAGTTGCACTTGGATAACCTTGGATGCATTATGATGAGCAACTAACCTGGAGGTATGGATATCCTTAATGAATATGGACATACCACCGCCTTTGGTGTTCCAGTCCAGGTTAGATGGCTGAAAAATGTGGTATGAGTTATAGCCTGGTAATGCAGGGGTGCTCTCTAGAGCCTTAAAGCAGGTCTCAGTCACTGCACAGATATCGATGTTCTCCATTTTAAGGAGTGCCTCGAGGGAGTGCATTTTGAGATTTAGACTTCTAGCATTGAGTAGCATTACCCTCAGTTTTTGCTTGCCTGTTCCTGCTACGGTGGTGAATTTGTCATTTGAACCTTTCCAAAAAAGGCACTATAGGGGCAGCAAGAGCCTTAGCCAGTATCCAGAATCCCAGAGGTGACAGGTGCAGGCCATATCTGGCAGAGCATCGTGGTTTGTCGACCATGTCGTCCAAGTCAGACAGATACTGGATCTCCTTAGAATGACACCGGAAGCTTAGCCAATTGTTGAGGTCAAACATTTTGTCCTTGTACTACGGTATCATTCTGGGTGATGGCAGGATACTACTCAGGGCTCAGGGCTGGGCTACAAGATTGGAGAGCTCTTCCATGTCCCTTTTCATGTAGTCCAGGGAGGTACATCTCAGGTCATTCACACCAACATGGACAATGACAGAGTCATATCTGTACTTGTTGTGGAGTGACCTGAGTGCATGGGTCATGTGGCGGATCCTGGCACCTGACAGGCAGCTGACAGTAACCTTCTCCTTCTTTAGCCTGGTGAGTGGGACATCAGTGTGCCTGACTATAGAGTCAACTATGACTAGTGTGTTGGGTACGTTGTTTTGCCTTATGGGCTGTGGTTGAGTGGCACACTGAGTCTATGGGCTATGTGTCATTTGGGTTGTGTTGGGGGTGGGGTTTGCTTGCGTTTCTGCTTTGAAGGTCTCTGTTGCTTGAGCAGATTATTATTGAGAGCCACCGTGAATGTTTTTGTGTTTCTATGTGTGGATTTTGGTGGTGTAGGTTTAGTAGGACTATATGATGAGTGTGGTGTGGTGCATTTACCTTCTCCTCTTGACTGTCGAGTTCAGCCTTGGTTGGAGAGAGCTTTACCTCCAGTTTGGCTAGATAAGTGCATCTCTCACAGGTTTTGGTGTTGAGTGGTAGGAGGAAATGGTTGTCCATGTACCTGAGGCAATTGCTACATTAGCCCAAGATGCCCAGATTCATCAGATAGACAGGAGATAAAACTGGGAGCTGACCCTTGGACATGCCTGAATAAAAAACTACTTTCCTCAAGACAAGTGAGGAAAGTGAGTATAAGAGCTGTTTTTCTCTAAGCAAGAGAGGAAAGTAAGTACAAAAACTGTTTTCCTCTAGGTAAAGAGGAAGGTTGAGTGATGTAGTAATTTGTAGCTTATTTAGTGCTAACAACAAGTTCTGAACAAGTACTGAGCACGAATAAGCAAATTCAAGTGCTAAAACTAAGAATCTGTACCTGGATCTTGTGGTAGATAGGCTACCTAGTGCTTATCACTCCCACTGATAAGCTAGAATGCTTTCCTCCAACACAGAAAGGCTTAGGGGGCACAGAAGCTTACAAACAGTCCTGGATACAGCAAATCTGTATCTGGACTAGACTAGTTACAGGAAAGGCGGTAAACAAGTGCAAACGTGGGCTTTAAAACCAGAAAGTTGAAAGAGATGGAAAAACTGCCCAAACGGCCAATAAACTACAATTTCTGGGCCAGAAACTACTCTTGTGGTAGATAGGCTACCTAGTGCTTACCACTCCCACTGATAAGCTAGAAGGCTTCCCTCCAACACAGAAAGGCTTTGGGGGCTCAGAAGCTTACAAACAGTCCTGGATACAGCAAATCTGTATCTGGACTAGACTAGTTACAGGAAAGGTGGGAAATAAGTGCAAAAGCAGGCTTTTAAACTAGAAAGTTGAAAGAGATGGAAAAACTGCCCAAACGGCCAAAAAACTACAATTTCTGGACCAGAAATCACTCTTATGGTAGATAGGCTACCTAGTGCTTAAAACTTCCACTGATAAGCTAGAAAGCTTCCCTCCAACACAGAAAGTCTTTGGGGGCTCAGAAGCTTACAAACAGTCCTGGTTACAGCAAATCTGTATCTGGACTAGACTAGATGGAAAGGAAGAAATGAGAAATAGAAGATAATTCAAAGTTAAGGACCCAAGTGGCTTGCCCTTCACAAATGTTCTCTCTGTATTAGGTAGAGTGAGCTAGTGACACTAGACTGGAATAGAGCTGGGATAGAGCTGAACAGATGGGACTGGTAGGAGTGTCTGAAGTCAAAATATGATCTCACTGTACTCGGTTGAGTAAACAAATGAGATAGATCCAGGAGGAGTGTTCAAACACAAATTTACAGGAGGGGCGGGCAATTCCAAAGCCACCAAGATTAATACCAAAACAAGAAAAGGGAGGGCTGGCGGAAAACTAACTGCAGAGACAGAGAGAGACCACAGTATTCTATGAAACAAATAAATAGAAAAATAAATAACTACAGAGAGACACAGACACAATAGTCAATGAAACAATTAAATAGACAGAAAAATGAAATGCAGTACAATCTTTAACACTGCAAGTTTGTACTTAACTCAGCTAGTAATGCAGTTGATTGTAGGTATGTAGCAGAAGCCAAACAACTCAGGTATACAGCAGTAATAAATTCAAAGATATTTAACTAACACTTATAAATACAGGGAAACCCTCTAGGATAAGAGTTTAACACCAAATATCAATGAATATCAATGAAGTGAAACACAATAGCCCCCAATAACTGCAGAGACAGAGAGAGAGAGAGACCACAGTATTCTATGAAACAATTAAATAGAAAAATAAATAACTACAGAGAGACACAGACACAATATTCCCTGAAACAATTAAACAGACAGAAAAATGAAATGCTGTAAAATATGCTGATGGCATAAGCTAGCCAAACTGGTGACATCCTCTGATGATACTGTGCAGTTACAAGGGTCTGAAATAATATACTTACATGCTCCAAAAGCAATAAAATGTAAGTATGAAAAAGGGCACATTACTAGATGTGGACAGGTTTCTTGGTTTAATACATTTTGATACGATACGTAGTTTGGCTGGAGTACCAGAGACATGACTTTGTTATAGAAACATCAATAAGAAAAAAAAAAGAAAAATATATATATAATGTCATGTGTATCAACTAAAGAAATTTGAATTTCACTAGGTTTTTAAGCAAGATGCATTTACAGCAACATTTTTGCATAAACTACTAAACCTATTTGCAAAGTTCATCAGATAAACTTGAGGTTAAATCTCTGTAACAAACAATTCTGTTTCTTTCAGTAAATGAGTGACCACAGATTATGATTTTTTGCTCCTGAGACATCATTCCAGACTTTGGGCCAAAAGTGGAAAAAAAGCTTTAAGTAGTACATAGGAATAACATTTTTGGAGGATGGCTGCTTGTTGTTCTGTGCATTACAGCACATATGGACTTCACTTTCTTTGGACAGATAGAAACTGCATAATAAATAAGAAAGCATCTGAAATATGAAATGCATTGGAGATCAGTAAAGTCTATACAGAGACAGAGGGGGGGGGGGATATACTTGATTATTCCATTTAACTCAGTGATTTATTTTATTAACTGTGCTGGTCCAATAGTCATGGTCAATTTTTAGGGGAGACCCAAGGAGGTATTAATACAGAGTAAGGGACATTTGACCACAACACCAAGGACATGTCCCTATTCTTTGTTAAGTGGGGGAAGAAGAAAGGGATTGCACAAAGATGGAGGCTGAGAAATATGAGATGCTTGTGGCAAAAGGTAATGATGATGAGTTACCTTTAAGTCCAAAGGACGTCAGTGACATCAGTACTGATGTTGTAATTAATCCTGTATATGAGTGGCAGAGCAGAAGGACATTGTGCTGATAAAGTACTTGTTGAGTTATTCATTGCAGGTGAGACAGACAGTGCTAGTACTGTATCATGAAGTCACGTGATAGAGAATTGTGAAAAGGAGCTGATGGGTTCAGATTTAAACTGCTAAAATGAAGATTAGCGGTTGGGAATTACTACTGTGGTGTTTCAGAAAACTGGAATGCTGTAGAGAATAGTTCACAACCAGAAAGTCAGGGACACAATTTTGCAGAGTGTGCGCATGTGGAATTGAGTGTTAGTAGACCAAAGATACCTGAAAATGTCATATCGTATACAAGACTAAGAAAACCTTCAGCACCTGTGCCAATTCCTCCTAAAGTAGAGAAGAAAGTCCAACTGTCAGAATGAAGTGTAAGCTGTACAAACTAATAAACATACATTATCTGGACCTGTACTCATATGCAATATGTAACTAGTAGCTCAGTGTTAGGGAAACAACCTGCACAGAAAATATGGAAAGTATGGAAATTACAAGAAAACTAAAAAGGAGCGTAACACCATAGACATAAAACTGGAACTTTAATACAACAAAAACCAAGAACAGGATAAGTGCTTTCAGCATGTGCCTTCCTCGGCACATGCCGGAAGTGCTTATCCTGTTCTTGTTTTTGTTGTATTAAAGTGCCAGTTTTATGTCCATGGTGTTACGCTCCTTTTTTGTTTTTTTCCTTTTTGTTTTCTTCTAATTTGTGTAATGGAGCGTTGTTTGGTGGTGCTACTGGAGTTTGGTACTGTTTTCCAGTGTGGAAATTACCTTAAGAAACAGGAGCTTTTCAGATTGCTAGGGTTTCTGTGTTTACGATGTTACAACTACAAAAGCAGTAAACAGTCATAAGTAGGAATATTTAAAGCTATCATCACCTCCTCAACACTTCCCAGAAGCCCAAAGAGACACAAGGGGTCAAGCGTTTAGTGAATACGAATGCTCCTATTGTTTCAGGAGCTGTGGTAAACACACCTATTCCATCTGCCAATCAACCAGAAGTGAGCGAGGTGAAGGGCGGGGCTTCAGGATCCTTGCGAAATGACTCTGGTATTAGTGAAAGTAAAGAAAAGAAGGAAGAAAAACTAGTGTAGATTCTAGGAATCCTAATGAAGTGGCTAATATTGTTCTTTTAGATCTTGGCAATGATGTCAGACGCAAGGAACTTATGAAGGAGTCTACAAAAGAAGCAAGGCCTTTTTCCTCCTTCCCTTTACCCATCAGAGCTACGAATTTACAGCAGCGCAGTTTTGAGCAGAGGGAGAAAGAGACGCAAATCCTCAGGAGAAGGGAGATGCCAGGTATGGAAAAAGAGTTGGACAGTAATGAATGTAACCTAGTGGTGAATATTTCTAACTATGTTTTAAATGAGTTTGAAGAATCTGTCTTGAAAAAGGGGCTTTCGTGTATACCCCCTAGAGACACTGATGTTTTAGATTTTATAGTTGATATAAAACATTTTGCTAGAGCTGCGATGCTAAAACTATTGTATGGTAATGGTGATAGTAATGCTCTCAATTGTTTTAAAAAACCTAGTACATATTTACCTCCGAGTCATCATTTGTAGAAGCCTTTGAGAAAGCTTGTGAAGCTGATTTACTTAGACTGTATGGTTCTGATATTGTGACAAGGAAGCGTGATTTTTATAATTTTAGTAAAAAAGAACACAAAGCTTTAAAGTCTTTGAGATTGAATGAATCCATCATCATTAGACAGGTGGGCAAGGGTGGGGCTGTTGTGATTTTAGACAGTGAGCGATATACTGAAGATATGATTACTATGTTAAATAATATTTATACATACAAACCCCTCACCTTTGAACAATTAAATAGGTTAATATATGATGTGCATGCTGATTTATATGATCTATTGTTATGCAATGTTATTTGTCCTGACCTGTATAGGTATTTTTTTATGGAGAATCCCTGTGTACCCACTATAAGAGGTTTAGCAAAGATACATAAGGATATAAGTGAGCCCCCTTTTAGACCAATAGTCTCAAGTAAAGGGTGGTTGACTGAATCTATTTCTATCTATATTGAAAAGAATTTGAGACATGTTTTGAATGAACTTAAAACTGTTACAAGAGATACACAACACTTTTTAGAAAGTTTTTCTGTATATATATATACACTCTAGATGTTATAAACCTGATGTATTATTATTGACTCTTGATGTTGACACTTTTCACAGCAATTCCAAATGACATTGAAATAGATTATATTATGTTACTTTTAGCTAGAATAGGAATGGCTAATGATAAAGTGTTGAGGTATACACTGTTGCTAGACTTGGTTTTGAACAATAATGTCTTTTTCCTTGGAGACAAGTATTATTTACAAGTGAAAGGGATAGCCATGGGTATGCCCTGTGCTAATTCCTATGCAAACCTAGCAATGGCACAGTGGGAAAATATGTTCATGCATAATTCAGAGTTTGATAAATACATCCCTTATTATACACGTTTTGTGGATGATATTTTTATTACATGGGATGGGACACTCAGTGGGTTCGAGAAATTTCTAGTTTAAATTAATACTACCACAGATTTCTTGGAATTTGAAGCAAAGAAGTCTAATGATAGGATTGACTTCCTTGATGTGACTATTTGGAAAGCTAGTGACCTAATACAATTGGGTTTATTTAGGAAAGCGTGTAGGAGAAATAGTTTGTTGCACTGGGGAAGTATGCACTCTCCCCACGTGTTTAAGGACATTGTCCATAGTCAGGGACTACGGGTCTCCAGATTGACCACCACCGACGGAATGTTAGATGGTGCTTTGAAAACATTGGAGATAGAGTTTTTGCAAAAGGGGGTATAAATATACAGAGGTTTCCATGTTGAAGAATGAGGTTGTTATTGATAGAAATAGGAAAGGTAGACCTTTCTTTGGTGGGAACAGGGATAGAAATGGAACCTATGACTAAACATCAGGGTTCATATGGCCAAGATGTTAGGTTGGTGTTAACTTATTCTAACAACAATAGAAAGATACATGACATCATCAGTAAGAATTGGGGTATTTTAACAGCCAATGAGAAGCTTTGTGGTACTGTAGGAACCAAACCTAGATATTCATATAAAAACAATAAGTCTTTAAAGAGACTAGTCTGTTATGAAAAGGAACACTCCTGTGAGGTATTGTCAGATAGGAAAGGCACCTACTCATGTAGGAATTGCACCCGCTGTGACTATATGCTCAATGGTAGTGTTTTTAAACATCCAACTACTTCTAAGGAATACAGGTTTGACCACTATTCTGACTGTAAGTCACGGAATTTAGTATATTTAGCTATGTGCTGTAAGTGCCCTAGTTTCTATGTTGGTAAGACCAACAGGACACTCCGCGAAAGGGTCAGGGAGCATATTTATGCATAAATAACGAAGACAAAACAGATGCACTGGCCCGTCATGTTTTAAGTAGTGATCTTAGTCATAAATTTAAATTCTTAGTGTTAGAATCAATAAGGAAAAATTTTAGGCTACGGAATATGAGAAATTTAATAGAGCAAGCCAAGATGAGATGTATCATCAGATTACAAGCTGACAAAGGTTTTGGGTTAAATGACAAAGTTTCACTTAAGCCTATTTTTGCTGCTAAGTCATTTATACACTAAATGTATTTTGTTGAAAAAGTCTGAGATATTATATTATATGCATTTTAGAGTTTTTATTAGTAGTACAGCATAGGAATAATATGTATTTTACTGAGTCATTTTATGTGGTCTTTAATAGTGCTTTTTTTTTTTTTTTGGCTTTGCGAATGTAGTATGACTTTAAGTTGATTGATCTAAATAAGTTCATAGGTTCATAGGTAGGTACTAGGCTATTGGCCCTAGGGCCTATATAAGCCTAGCCAAATGGTACCCTGTTTTTTGCCACCCGAGAAAATTATTTTCCTGTGCCCCCATCGAGCAGAGCCACAGAAGTGATCCCCAGGGTGAATTTCCTATCTCCCATCCAATCATCAAGATTCTTCTTGAAGAGTTCTAATGAGGAGCTTTGTTTGATATAGATGGGTAGTTTGTTCCAGAGTATGGGAAGTCTCTGGGAAAGGAATCTATCCCGCCAGTATGCTCTGTTTATTGTGGTGACAAGGTTTAAGTCCCTAGAGTGTGTAGCTGGGAGGGATTGGGATTTCTTTAAGTGGAGCATGTCCAACAGCTCTGGGTTTAACATAGCTTTGTATGTTAGGCAGAGATCGCCTCTGAGTAGGTGATATGAGACGGAGTAAAGCTGGAGTTTTTTGAGAAGTTCTGCATAGGGCAATTAGTGTTGACTTTTAAAAGGGATGAACTGTTTTAGTTATTCACTGTCTGATGAAGCGTTCAATGGAAGAACGTGAAAGCACTAACTTTATTAAATAATTTTGCTACCAGAAGCCGTGATGTCATCTTTGGAGTTTGGTTTTATAACTTCCCAGAAAATCCCACTGACATTCTCTCTACAGCCTCCACTACCCATCCTCCAAAATTATCCACAGTCACAAGCACAGAGCTACATCAGAACACTATAAACACAATGCCCATCATTCTGAGACTGTCCCGCCTGTTATTCATTCAGCTCTAAAGCCATTTATTATGACATTCCTGCAATCATTTTATTTAAACTGACATTTATTGCCCTATGTCAGGTGAAAGAGTTTAAGTATCTTGGGGTCCTGTTCTTGAGTACGGACAGAGGGAACAGAGGGTTAAAGCAGTCAGTCTATGCTGTTGTGGCACTGTTGCAAGCATTGTACCAGACTGTGGTGGTAAAAAAAAAGTTAAGACATAAGCCAAATCTCTCAATTAAATGTTGATTCTGTACATTCCTATACATCTGTGACAAACCTCGCAGCTGTTATTTCTGTCTTCATTGTACACACACACACACACACACACACACACACACACACACACATATATATATATATATATATATATATATATATATATAGGGGTTTTTTTTTTGTTTATTTGCTAATCGCAACACTTCCATGCTATGTAGCCTATCTAGATGACTTTCTGTAATACAATGTAATGCCAACATGGATTTTTAAATTGTTTGCTCTAGACTCTCACAGGTTCTGTCACTTATTCAAGTCTATCTTTGTTCTTTATAATATGCCATCTTACCTTGTATAAACTTTATATGGAACTTTTAATTTTTATACTGTACAATCTTTAATGTATATAATTGTATTTTTTTAATTTGTACAGCCTTGAATTTATGTAATTTTTTGGAGCTTTTTCTCCTTGAAAATGGGCCTTTGGCTCAGTTGGACTAACTGGGTTAACAAATGACAGATAAATACATTTTCAGGCCTGATTTACCCCTGCACATGATGTCCCTACTTTTGGAGGTATGTCCTTATTATCAGGTTTAAGTTACCTCTTCACACAATTTTCTGAATCCCCCATTATATGTGATTTTTGAAGCTGTCTAGTACAGAGAAAGCTACACTACATGACCCACACACAAGTGGCACTAATAATTTAAAGAAAGAGAACACACATCTTATATCGCCCCTATTCAGAAGCAAATGCAAATAACTTTGTTTGGCAGAATTTTGCAATACGATTTATTAAAGTCTACATATTTTACTCTCTCTTTAATAATGTGCTGATATTTTTCCATCATTTTGTCACTCTGCACTTTTAAATGTGTTTCTGAGTAGTATCCAACATTCCTGCAGAAGTGGAAAGAATTATGTGGTATTTGGTGTTCAAGTTTTATGCTAATGAGATGTCTATTATTTTGGTTAATGTACTTACTTTTCAAGAGCCTTTGTTCCTACTTTTAGTGTCTGTAGGTTGAGAGGTATGATCTGTGGTTGTCGAGAAAACAGTATAGTGCATAGTGATTAAAACAATAATTTTACAGAATGCACACAGATGAAGTGTCTTTGTAAATATGCTGGGCCAACTTTCCACGGCAGACTGAGAAGCATTGTGATCTGGATGAGTAATAAAGCACCTGTTCCTCTGGGTTGAAAGCAGCCAAATGATGTGACGCAAGTATGTAGTGAGGATAGGCTGAAGTGTCTCCCATAGGAGGTCTATTAGGCATAGCCAATTGTGTTGAGACCTTGCAGCCAACCCAAAACATGCTGGAGAGTTTACATTTCTTAGGTGGATTGGACACTCTAAATTGGCCCTAGGTGTGAGTGCGTGCATGTGTGTTCCTTCTGTGGAAGGTTGGGCGTCGGGCTGGCAACTTGACACAGTAAAAATCCACTGCCAATCATGAGCGGACAGGTGATCCGCTGTGGCGACCCCTAACCGGGAAAAAGAAGAAAGAAGAAGAAGACTTTGTCGGGAATACCTTTGGGTCCAACAGGAAGCAATGGGGGCTGATAACTATGATGTTCAGCTTGCTGTACTGTACTGTGACTGACCCACACAGAAGAAGCAGTTTCAAAAATGGAAAAATGGATGAATGCTATGATATCTTGCTACAACAAAAACATAATCATCTTTTATTACATTTCACATCCACCTTTTTTGACTATGCACTATGTCTTTTCTTGTTGAAAGCCAGATAAATTCCTAGCAGTCATTTCCCTTGATACTACAATGTTTACTGTAATCCAATGGTAAGATTTTTCTAATAACAGTTTTATTGTATGCTTTCAGAATACATCACGCATGCTCGCATGCACACACAAGCACACATATCCCTTTATCTTAATGTACCTTCCAAACTGATACTGTTCTGCTAGCCTGAGCAGTTTTGCAACATATTACAGTAACATTATTTCCCTGCTAGAATCTGGGTCATTCAGTATTGACTACTGGCTTTACAATGGAATGGTTTTGCAGTATCCCTACTATGCACCTAAATGATTTTGAGACGAGGTCTGTCTTTGCTAATAAACTGTAAAATACCCCGTGCACTTCAATGCCCATCACACTAAGCAGAACTGTGACCTTCTTTTCATGTTCAGTGTTATTAACTTCATAATTAAATTCCTGTATCTCAATATAAAATACGCAAATTTCATTACTGACATGAAAAACACTCACATTTCACAACATTGCCTGCCATTTTGTGTCTGGTTTCACTTTCAAGGCATTGTACCACACTTAATATTGTTGTTATTATACTATGCAAAGGTCACTGTGTGATTCCTTTTTGTAAAAAAATTCCGCCTCAGACTCATTTTAGGCCCCAAACTACTCTATGTGTGCAGTTTTTTTTTTCTGTTAGTAATCATTCTGGGTTATAATCTTGTATGCCAAATTTGCTGCATCTTAAAGCATATTTCGGCCCAAATGCCTTTGTAAATCATGTTCTTGCAAAACTTCTGCTTACCTTAGCAGATATAATTGCTCTTATCATCTTTAGCTAAATTACCTTTATGCCAAAAATTACTCCGAATTATGTCTTAATACTGTCAACAGTGTTTCCTGTTAGGGAAAATATTTAGGTTTTAATTAATAACTTGCATGTAGCCTAAATCTTACTGCATATAATTAATACACAAGTTGGCTTGTTATGCATAACAACCTTGCATTCCCTTTAGATAAATCACTTGCAAGTAAAAGTAAATGTAAAATGCTGCCTTGTATAACCAGTAAACATCATCTATGTGAAAAAAATATGTTGCATGACTTTAGATAAATTGTTTTTGCATAAGTCACTCAATGCATGATCAATAAAAATATTTTGTTATTGGAAAAATTCCTATTGCATTGTATAACATATATGTACAGCTCACACCTGTGGCATCTTCACTGCTTAGTTCCTTTACAAAAGACCCCACTGGTATTTTAAAATAAAATGTTTATGTACAAAAATGACTCATACTATATTGTTTGAGAAAGAACTGTTTATTAACCATTTGTTATACACTAAAACTTAGACAATGGCCTTAATTCATCATTTATGCACTACTAAAGCAATTACCTTTTATATGTGCACCAGCACAATGATTTTATTTTAATCTCACCTCCTGTACCAGTTTGGTTTGTTTTATTATTTTTTCCCTTTCTCTGGTTTTTGCAAACAGTATCTTTGAAAAGCTGCCTGGTACACATGAACTGGGCACATCACCAGTTTGCTGTTCCAAACTAATATCAGTCACACTCAAATATGTGGAGCCAGACACTGAAGTCACTGCTGCCATTTAATTCAGCATCATCATCAACCCCCTTTTTCCCCACTCTCTACATGGGGTCAGGGTGCCATGTTAATTCTCACCATCTCTCTCTGTTCAATGCCACACTCCTGCCTTCCTCAGTACTCATGCCTGACTCATCTTCTCTCACACAATCCATCCACCTGTTTGCTGGATGTCCTCGTTTCCTCTTACCTTCTTCCTGTCTGTCCCAAATCTTATTCACCTGAGTGTCTTCTGCATTTCTGCATGTCTCCAAACCACCATAATCTGTTCTAGTTGCTCTCTTCTGCAATTGGAGCTACTTTGATTTCTGCTCTTTTGTCCTCATTTCTTTGTATGTCACACAGTGTGCATCCTACCACCCTTCTCAGACACTTCATTTCCATCACCTCTAGCTTCCTCGTCTGCTCTGCCTTTACTGCCCAGGTTTCTGTACCATACAGTAGTACTGGTCACACCACTGTCTTGTACACTTTACTTTTCAGCTTATTTAGCATTCTTCTGTCATACACTACACCTAAGCTTCCATGCCAGTTGGTTGTAGCCCCTCTGATTCTAGCTTTGACTTCTTCATTCAGCCTCCCCTTTTTCTCAACCACTCCTCCCAGATACTTGAAGATGTTTACTTGTTCCACTATCTTCCCTTCTATCTCTATTCTCAGCTTTTTCTGATTTCCCCAATTTACTGCTATTACCACCATCTTATCTGTACCTAGTTTCATCCCATGTGCCTTCAGGTTTGCATTCCATTCTCCTATCCTTTGCTGAAGTTCTAGTTCAGAGTCTGATTGTACTGCCACATCATCTGCATACAGAAACTTTGTTGACCTGTCCCCTCTGACCTGTTTGCTAATGTAGTCCATCACCAGTATGAACAGCAGTGGGCTCAGAACTAAACCCTGGTGTACACTCACTCTCATTGGAAACCCCACTGTGAGATCAAACACTGTTCATACTTGAGTCATCGGGTCCTTGTACATAGCTTGCACTAATTCTACTAATGTTTCTGGGACTTCAAACCAATGCAGTACTGCTCAAATCAACTTTCTTGGGACTTTTTCATATGTAGAAACAACAAAAAATGGAGTTGAAGTTGCAAACAAACCTTTAATATGCAGCAAAGCTTTCAGTTAGAACTCTTCTTCAGTGCAATGTAAGAACTTCAATCAACACATATTTTTTTAAAGAAATTCAAATAAAATCATATGTGATACAGTCCCAATCACAATTCAATAACAATTATTCAATTAAAACACAAGGTCATGTTATATAAACATTCTATATAAAATATAACATAAAAATGAAACATAAAGATATAAAATAATTACCATTTCTATCTATATTGCATCTGTTTTTTATCCAAAACTGGTTTAATGTTTATTGCACCATTAATACCTTGTGCATGGTCAGCCTGCAAATGGATTATCCAAATAAATTCCCTACACTCTAAGATGTTATTCAAGTCACCACCTCTAATATTTCTATTTACTATTTCTATCACCCTGAATAAAAATTCATGGTCCTAACCACGTGCATGTATATGTTTAAATAGAGATTAGCTGGAACATTTCTTCTAATCTCTGATCTATGATCAATAATACGTTCTTTAAGTTTACGAGTAGATTTCCCCACATAAAATGCAGATCATTTTGTGCAGGTGGCTACATAGACAATATTAGTGGTGTTACATGTAGCAAAACATTTAAAAATAAACTTTTTATTGTTAATTGGATATAAAAATCTATTTCTATTATAAATATATCTGCAGCACATACAATTACAACAAGGAGGGGGTGCCCTTTTTACTAGCTGATACGCTATCCCTTTTATTCGATATGTACATTTCTTGATAGCAAAGCCTTCTTTTCTAATTACTACAAGTTCTATAAGAAACACTTGGTTTCTCACCAATAAGTTGTCTTAATTCAGGCATAGCTTGTAAAATAGCCCAATTCCTTCAGATAACTTTTCTAACCTCAATCATTTTTCTGTTAAATGTAGTCACATACCTAAGGCAAGGATCTTTCTGCCCTTCACTATGCAGAGATGAAGGCACATCACAGTTAAAAGGTGGCTTTGCTGAAGTATCTCTTTCTGACACAACTTCAGACATATTTGATTTTTACATATGATATTCACACCTCCTCTCTTTAAACTCATCTAACATATTCATTTGTGCAATACAGGTGGTCTCATTCATATTAAGTCTACTTACTCGTGTGAACTGGCTCTTAACTATGCCTTCAAAAACATGGGGTGCATTGCATGTTCCGCCTATGGGTATATCTATTAGCTTGGACTTGCATTCTATGTATACATGTTTCTAGACCTTTCATATGCCCAGATGGAGTCTTTCTTCACCTCTAGCTTCTTCTCAACTATATGTCTCACTGCAAACATCAGGTCAGTTGTGCTCCATCCTGATCTGAATCTGAACTGCTCATCTCCCATCTTACATTCTACTACTCTGCGTATCCATTTATCAATCACCCTCTCCAGAACTTTCACACTATGTAGCAGGATTTTGATGCCTCTGTACTGGCCACAGTTGTGGATATCCTCTTTGTTCTTGAACACTGCAATGAATATGTTTATTCTCCAGTCATCTGTGATACACTTTTCTCTCCACACTGCTATGAGTACCCTCAGGAGCCATTTCTCCCCTATCTCACCCAGCATCTTTATTATATCTGCTGTCATTTAAATGCTGCTCAAGTATTAGGGAGGACACACCTGTGTGGACACACGTGCATACCTAAGAGTATGCAAGATACAGTGAAATACACTACACCATTAAGGTGGTTTGTAATCCACTTGAACTGTACAGACTAAACAGGACAACAGGTTCTGAATCCTGATGGTGCGGCAGTACAGATGCAGAGATATAGCATATACCAGCTTTTTTGTTCAGCTATTCAGTTTTTAAGTTGTATTTTACAGTTTAATAGCTAAGCATTGAAATACTTTTGCCAGCAAAATGTAGGATTACCCTTTTTGTAGGCTGTCAATCAGTCTTTGAATACAAAATATTTTTGCCACTAAAATGTCAAGAGTATAACTTTTGCTGACTGTCAGTCAGTCTTCGATTACAGCATATAAGAACTGGAATAGCTACCTATAGCAATATCAGAAACAATGCAAGTGATCCCTTATCACTAAGGTATTGCAGCTACTATAACCACCTTTGAAATATGAGTTCAAAGCTTCCTACAACAGCTTATATTTCATATGGTTTATGCATTGTGGAACATAGTGCTAGAAAAATCAGTAGGAATGACATTGTTAATGGATAATGAACTGTTTCCTGCTTGAAAAACAATCAGTCAGAATGGTAATACAAAGAATATTTTCTTTTACTTCTGACATTTTCACTCAAAAAAGCTATCTGCTAATAAAAAAAGCTATGCACCATAATGATAATACAGTAATACTTTCCTTTCACTTCTAACACTCACAGATATGAAGTATATATTATATTAGCACATGTATCTGAGAAATGGTACTATGTTAAACAAATATAATTTCTCTAAGACAAGAAAAGTCACAAGCTGAGTGAGTCTGCAATTGTCTTTCATTAAAACGTATTAAAAGCTGTATTAACTTCCTTTCCTCTGCCCAGCATGGCTTCAGGCCACACTACAGCACTACTATAGCGCCTTAATTTCTCCCATTATATCAACCTCCACAGAGACTCTGGAAACTTTGTTTCCTCTCTGTTCCTTAATTATACCTATCAAATTCTTCTCCACAGATAACTATCTTCACTAGGCCTTGACACACCCTCCCTCTAGCTACCTTTCTAAAAGGGTATACAAGCAGTAAAATGGCAGAAGGAACAACCACTAATTTTTCCAGTGTCAGTCAGAGTGCCACAGGGCTCAGCCTTGGACCCCATACTCTTTAACATTTTTATTAATGACATCTGCACTGCTACTAATGACATAATTGCCATTCAGTATGCTGATGATGTCATTCAGTATGCTAATAATGCTACACTGATAACCACAGCTAAATTCCTTCAGGAACTTCAGGAAAGGACTCAAAAAGCTTTTTCTTCTACAGATACTTTTTTCAACAAGTCTCACCTCTTGCTAAATGCCAAGAAAACGGAGCCATTGCTTTCACACCAAATACTGCATCCTATGCAAAAAATAACTTCTCCATAAGCTCATCAAACATTTATTTCAGACTTGTGTCTCCCATAAAACTACTTAGTGTCATTATATATGACTGCCTAAAGTCTGATATACAAATGCAAAAAGCTAGAAATATTTTGGGGTCCTATATTGCAGCAATCACTTTTTAACTAGCAAAGACAAAAAGTAGCTTCTATATATATATATATATATATATATATATATATATATATATATATATATATATATATCATACCTTCATCCACACCAACATTCAGCAACCTGTATTAACAAAACTTGAAAAATAATATAACAAGATAAATTCACCACTTACCAATCTGCAAAATCTCACCACTGTCTAGCGTTATAACAGGCTGGCTATAACTTTCACAGTATCTATCATCCATTTAGTAACTGTTCATTATATAATATACAAACCACAAAACTGTCCTACACTGCAAGCCGTAGTGAAACCTTACACCCCTGCATGATCACTCCACTTCACAGACAAATCCCTACTTATTTGTCTGTTTATTTATTTTTGAATTTCTTAATTGAAGCAAAGCACTGATCGATTTTAGCCAATTTCAATCTCAGCCCGGGGTCAGTAATATGACCACTCATGCAGAGTATATAAGATTAAAAAAAAAGCATGCAGTGACATTGAATAAAATACAAAGAATGTGTGACAAAATAATACAAAAGTACATAAACCAGTAAAGTGAGAGGATAACGTTTCACTAATATCAATATACGTTTTAAGAACAAAACATGCTTTACATTTAGGAAGATAGGACAATATATATAAGTTTGGTATGTAGAAGTCTGAAGTGGGAGAAAAGAAGCAATTGAACCTAGCACAGAAGTTAGTATAAAAGACAATTATTGATTTGGGTTATGTGGCCTATTGGGTTGCAGGAATATTTAGCTTAATTACGCAGATGAGATTTTAGTAGTCCATGGAACTTGAGACAGTATCCTTAAGTTCACATGGGAAGGATTCCCACAGTTTGGTATTTGGGGATTCAGAATCCATGGTCAGAGGCATGAAGTTATTAACCATAACTAAAATCCATAACTCTGCTTGTCTGTTCTTGTATTCATATTACGTCTTGGAAATCTAGAATTCTATCCCTACCAACCAGGCCTGTCAAATAAA
Organism: Protopterus annectens; assembly: GCF_019279795.1. Taxonomy (NCBI): domain Eukaryota; kingdom Metazoa; phylum Chordata; order Ceratodontiformes; family Protopteridae; genus Protopterus; species Protopterus annectens. The sequence goes on along the minus strand of NC_056725.1, from coordinate 601,554,581 downwards.
CCAACCTATGCAGATTCAAAAATTTGTTAAAGCAACAGATACAATGCTTTAAAAAACACTTCTTTCTACACTTGAACCTTCTTAGACTGCCACAGCACTTACTCCTACATTACCCCTATATACCTCAACAAAGCAAATTCTTAATATAAATTTCCTGTCTTCTGCCCCTTTGTCCTTACTGCCACTTGTACTGTCTCTACTTACCCCATTGGCAACATTTCCCTCCAGAAAAATTCTAAATCATACTCACTACCATCTACCATAAATTCACTATAGCTTTCTTTACCTCTATAACAGCTTGCAAATTACACATACTACTCTCATCCACCCCTTCCCTTCTCTCTGCCTCCTACTCATTTCTCCCACACCTCCTCTGCCATATTTCTCCTACCTCATAAATGTAAAATTGGAAATTGTAATTTTAAATCTCACTGTGTATGCCTTTTTGTTAAGTATCAATGTGCAATGGCTTTATATTTTACTGATTATAGGTTTTCTCTAGCACAGCTACCTTCAGTTATTGTATGTCCATATTGTAACTTTAATATTTACATTTTTCTCTGTGGTATAAAACTGACTATTTTGTAACTGAAGTTTTACTCCCCCAGGTCTCCACTCAGATGAGGCTACCTAGTCAGACTACCCCATAAGCAATCATTATATAAATAAATAAATAAATAAATGCAACTTTTTTCATAAAAAATGTGTAAATAAAGCAGTAGTTGTGCTTCCATTAAATCTTGCAGTGTACTCTACAGAATGTTCAGTTGTGTTCCATGAAAACTGAACATTAAACTGTGAAAATTAGGTCTTTAAATGTCCACACATTTGTAATATTTACAATACAATGATCCCTGAAATATTACTCTACGTCAAAAATGTATTACCTTCTTTGGTCTCTACTCCAGAGGTGTGTGACTGTGGAAACAGGAAATGAGATTCAAATTGCAGAAACAAGGAAATACTGCCTGAGCCTTTTTGAGTAGACAGAGACTGTTAGTTAGTTACTGCCTTGTTTCTGGAGTGTGTACAAGGGAATTGCATTCTTAAAACACACATCAAGCTGGAATCCATGTGCTGGTGAAACCATGTGACTGCTACTTCTAAGTCAGAGGTAGGTAAATTCAAGAATGACCACAAATGCCTTTTTAAGCCTAGCCATGCATCCCAAATTTCTGACAAAAGTTCTGGTACCCTTGATAAGTGTAAGAATGGGCTTGGGAGGTGAAATATTTACAAGCAGGGGCCTGAGAGATGAACCATTTACAGGCTGCCTGTGTCCATTAGAAACATAGGTGCCAAACCAGAGATGAATTTCCCCATCCAATTTTCCAGGTTACACTTGAAATGAGTTAGGGAGGAACTCTGCATCACATGGATGGGGAGTCTATTCCAGAGAAGGGGTATTCTCTGGGATGCAAATCTTGAAATTGCAAATAAGTCGTACTTTATCTATGATTTAATACTGTTTATCAGAAAACAAAAAATCCTAAGTTCTGTAACATGTAATTGTTGTACAGTTTTGTCATCTTTATTTTTTAAAATGCCATCTGTATTTTTTTACAATAACATAATATGCTTAGCACAAAATATTGTACAGCTATTTCAAATTTAGCAACTTTTCTGCCTCATTTTTGTTTTTTCTTTTTGCCAGTCCTTATAGCCAATAATTTGTCTTCTACATAAAGATAATGCCCTTCTGGAAATCCAGACTAATTGAATGAACTTGCATGGAGGCAGTAATGATGAACAGGTATACACAGATGTATAAAATGTGTGAAGACAGGACACTGAAATGAAAGCATAATCATGCTGCATTCACTTATCATGACCTGGCGCATCTCTCTCCTACCTATATTTGTAATATTGAAGGTACTGATAATTAATTCAGCTCTACTGCTCTATCCCAGAAGGGGTGGGGCTTGCAGAACTACATACAACAATGCAGCTAGCATTTCACCATGTCTCTAAATTAAAGCTGATTTTTCTCGCTACATGTCTTCATATTTCACTAGCCTACCTCACAGCAGTGCCAAACTGCCGTTTTACCTTCACTTAGATAACTACCCCAGGCCCTATCTTCCCTTTCTTGATGCTACTACCTACCCTTCAGTTATGTACAGCCTTCATAGGTTATTGCTTCTGGGATGCATTATGGAGAATTGTTTTCATTAACTGAAGGTTTTGTATCTTAGAAGAGTCTTAAAATCTTGTTATGTGCCTTTCTTTGTTTCTTGCAGACATTTGTGTTAATATTTTTGTGTTATAAGCAAAAAGACAAGTTTTGTTTTCCAGATATTCCACACTGTCAAGTTCCATAGACAATGAAACAGAACATGCTCTGGCACTGATTGATCACTTGTGTTCCACAATGGCAACTATACTTTCATCTTATCAACAGAGAGGTACTTGTAAGCAGCCCCAAACTCTATAAACATTCCAAAACTTATATAAAATAATTCACTGCATTCTCGCTCGTGGCTCCATAAACATGGCATTGATGACAAAGTTATGTCAGGACAGCTGACTTCTGGATTATGTTAAAGCAGTTGTTGACTCAAATAATTAAATGCAGTCAGACTAATTAAAATAAAACTTAGGATCACTCCCATAGTGTTCTGCTGTGATTATATAATGTTTTAATCTAAATAATGACTCTTGTTTCTTCATCTGATTATTAATTTACTTTAGCGGACTTACTTGATCATATTACTTATTCGTGCACAGCATTCTCTACCTACAATACGCTCTTGACTTTGAATTATGTTTGTTGTAGTATTCTTTATTAGCATTTCTTCCTCTGTCATGTGCCTTAGTCATTAATGTAAAATATTTTCTTAAGCAATCTCATTTATTTGGTCACCATTTGAAATGTTGGGACCTAGGTGGCCAGTTCATGGTATATTCCTTTTTCTCTGAGGTATGATGATCTTGGAATTCGTATATATAAATTTGAGGGGTTCAGGGCACTTTCCCCCCTGTAAAAAGAAGTTCAAAAGAGAAGATGGATGTTTGAGATTCACTCTCCTCCTGTAGTTTTATTCTTTTTTTTTCTTGTTGGCACTCAGTATTTCGAGTGCTAATATTTCAATAGGGAGCTCATGTATTTAGCAACTAAACAGTCAAATTGAACATGACTGTAGACGTAAATAGATAAGTAAATGAGAAAATGCACTTGGATGAAAATTGCTGCAAACTACAAGAAAAAGCAGTACACAGTTAATTTATTTATAATTTGCTAACCTGGAGGATGGATTGGCCATACAGACTATTGTCAACCGCATCAAAAATCAAAGGTATAGAAAGGAAAAATGCTGTGTAAGAACAAGTATAATGAATAAGTCACATTGTATCGGTCTATAAAGTGCATCATTTCTGCTGTGAGTTCTGTGGTTATTCACACAATACACAGTAAGCGGGTGGGAACTAACTTCAAATATAACACAAACTAATCAGTGAACCCCTATGTTGGTTCAATGCTTTTTTATATTTTTACATTCAGCCTTTCCTGGTTCAATTTAAAGAACTAGATCTTAGTTCATTAAATCAAATAAAAAAAAAAGATTGAATGGAAAAGTATTGTTCTGAAAAAAAAAACTTTTTTTGCAAGAGGCAAGCCCCTGCACCTTCCCGAACACCCCCTGCTAATTATATATAACTCTAAGATTACACAGCATTGGAGAAAAGAGGACTTTCCCTTTCCCTACCGAATGCTGATCTCAAAGCACATTCAACCAAATATGAGTAGACAAATGCTATTCTCCTAATTGGCATTCAAAGAAATGAAATAGCTAGACAACCAATGGACAAAATAGGTCTCCCTTTCAGAAGTATAAGATACAATATTTTGAGTCCTAATACTCTGTAAAACAAACAGTGATTTGAATGAAATAATAATAATAAAAAAAATCCTAAATTCACTGTTATACCTTTAAAATATGTGACCCCCCCAAACACACACACACACACTCTCTCTCTCTCTCTCTCTCTCTCTCCTGCTGCTTACAGATACAAAGTCCCCAGACTGCTATGTTTCAAAGCAGGAGGAATAGCCTAGGTTACCATAACTACAGAGTTATCCCCTATTTGCATTTTTGCTTTTGTTTTTCCAAGAATTACAGTTATGGCCCATAGCATTCCAAAATACAATCCACAATAATATATATGGGCCCCTCCATACTGACTTGTACAATGGTATCAGCTCCTCCACTTCCTCATATGATACCATTATCTAGGCATTCATGGAACTCTGACTTATTGTACTGTGCAGGTATGGGCACAGAGTGATCCATCTGCTGATATGCAGTAAAAGCCAGATATCAATTTGCAGTGACCCCATACACTTAGTTTGATATCTGGCCAAAGTACATCACACACAATATGACCAGAAACATTGATTTTGCATTTCTCTTGGAAGAATTCCAAATCTGAACTTCCTGAGTATTGGACAATGTGGCATTTTCATGGAATTTGGCATTTTAGGATAGATCACTTATTCACTATAACTTCTATTTTTTTCTCACACTCACTACTTTTCATACTGTCAGTTTGTTATACTGAGTGTTCTACACTTAGAATCTGTTTTAATTTTGCATATATGCAGATACACTAAAATTCATAAAGGAATCGAAATGAAAAACTCACCTGCTGATACACTAAAATGTATAAAGGAATCAAAATGAAAACCTCACCTGCTGGTCCTGTCAATCTTCTCCCATGGTTGTTATTCCTATATAAGGACTTCATAGCCCCTCCCCTTTTTCACAGTTATAGTCTTTGTCTAACACCATGCCTGATATCTGGAAAAAGGACATTGTTAAATACCTGTCCCAAAAAATTAAACCACCCCATGCCACTGACTTTTGTCCTGTCTCCCTTCTTCCTACACTGAAAACACATTTAACCCAGAAAGCTTAAGCCAGGTCTGGTATCCCACCTGTGACCCACAGTGTGATAGGATTAAAAAGAAACAAAAGTACAAATGATTAGTTCAGGTAAAATAATTCATAGGTTCATAGGTTCATAGGTTCATACTAGGCTATCAGACCTGAGGCAATTATAAGCCTAGCCCGATTCTGTATGGCTTACGCCACCCCTTGAATTGAGTATACTGTGCCCTTTTTAAGGTTTAGTTTACTGTGCCTCTGTCTAATAGTGACACGGGAGTAATCCCTGGGACAAACCTACGATCCCCCATCCACCTATCGAGATTCTTCTTGAAGAGATTCAGTGAAGTGCTCTGCCTCACATGAACTGGAATTCTATTCCAGAGTGAAGGGAGCCTTTGGGTTATGAACCTGTCCCTCCAGCAAGTTCTATTTATTTCTGTGCTGAGGTTCAAGTCCCTCGAGCGTGTGGCTCTAAGGGATTTAGATTTACTGAGGTGGAGCATGTCCATTAATTCTGGATTTGACATAGCTTTGTATGTCAGGCATAGATCGCCTCGAAGTAGGTGGTATGCAACTGAGTAGAGCTGGAGTTTTTTTAACCGAGCAGCATATGGCATCTGTTTGAGACCCTTGATCCTCCTGGTGAGATACTTTTGGGGTCTTTCTAATTGCTGCAGGTGTCGGGTAAGGTACATCCCAAAAGGGACATTGTATTATATGATGGGCCTGATGAAGGATGAATAAAGGGGCACGATTACCTCTCTTGATCTAGATGTGAAACCCTTCGTGATGAGGTGGGCTATGTAGAAGGTCTTTCTAACCACTTTGGCAATGTGGTTTTCAAAGGAGAGATTGCTATCAACTTGGGTCCCCAGGTCCCTAATAACTTTCTCTGTACTTAATGGGTTTCCACCTATGTGGTAATTTGTGGGCACATTGTTTTTGCCAAAGGGTATGACTATACATTTTTTGGCATTTAGCTTTAAACCATGGCGCTGGCACCAGTTATCTGTCTCTGTGAGACCTTTTTGAAGGATGTTTGTGTCAGCTGGAGAGTTGATTATGGCACCCAGTTTGCAGTCATCTGCGAACTTGGTGAGCCATAGTCCTCCCACGTTTGCCTGTACCTTGGAAAAGTATATACCGAACAAGAGTGGTCCCAGGACAGAACCCTGTGGGACGCCACTTGTGACCAGTTTCGAGTCTGACATGGCTCCAGCAACTCTCACTCTGTGGGTTCTGTCTTTGAGCCAGTTTGCAACCCATCTTGTGACATAGGGGTTTATATTTAAGCTGGATAGCTTATCTATGATTCCCGAGTGGGGTATTGTGTCAAATGCCTTTGCAAGGTCCAGATAGGCTCTATGGACTACCTTCCCTTCATCTATGGCTTTGGTGACTGTTTCAAAGAAGTCAACCAGGTTCAAAAGGCAGGATCTGCCCTTGACAAAGCCGAACTGGGTAGGATCTAGTGTCTGTAGGTCCCCAATGTCTTTGTTTATGAGCTCCATGATGATCCTCTCCATAGCCTTGCAGACTAAGCTAGTCAGGCTTATGGGGCGATAGTTTCCAGGGTCCGTATTGGCTCCATCTTTGTGGAGTGGGACCACTGTTGCTGTACGCCATTCTGTGGGCACATATCCTGTAGTGAGGCTGAGATTGTATAGCTGTTTTATTTGAGGGATTAGTTCCTCTTGTAGTTCATGTAGGACGCAACCTAGGATGCCATCTGGTCCCATGGAAGCAGTGTTTTTTGCTTTGGAGAGGGCAGCCTTCACCTAAGCATCTGAGATGTTTGGGAGGCAGCCCTCTGCCGGTATAGATATTTGCTCTTTTGGGGGGGGTTTGCACTGAACCTGTCTGCCAGGATATTGGCGATGTCTGTGGGTTCAGTGTATTTTTTGTCATTTAGAATCAACTCAGAACAAGTCTGGGAGTTGCATCCCAGGTTTCTAACATAACTGAAAAAAGCCTTATGATTGTCTTTGGTGTCCTGTGCAATTTTTCTCTAGAAGCTGGCCTTGGAGGATTTTATGAGGGATCATAATTTTTTGCTAGTACTGATCAGAGATGCCTTCCCTATTAGGGATTTTGCTCTATCATGTAGTAGCTACCTCCTTCTGTTGTACAGTTTATTTATGGCAGGGGTCCACCAGATTGGACTCCTGCCTTTGGATGATTGGGTCTTGGTTTTGTTTGGGATAGCATGATCCATGCATTCCTGGAGATGTCCGTAGAATGCATTTATATAGGATTCTGCAGTTTGGGCTGTAGTTTCCACTGGCCCTGGGGCCTTGAAGGATTCCACTTCAGTTTTGAGAAGTGAGAAGTTTGCTTTTGAGAAGTTTTTCACTGTGATTTTCTGGGCTGGGGGTGGGGTCGGGATGTGGACATCCAGTGAAATTAATTTATGGTCTGATCTTACCAATGAGGGATATACTTCTGGTGTGGAGCATAGAGTCCCCATGTTGGTAATGATCAGGTCTAGTATGTTGTCCCCTCTTGTGGGAGTGGTGACTAGTTGTTCCATAGCATTTGAGTTTATAATTTTCAGGAATCTTTGGGCTAAGGTGCTGGGGCTTGAGTAGTGCTTCCAGTCAATGTTTGGGTAGTTGAAGTCACCCAATATAATGGTGTTCGGAGAGATCTTCATGTTCTCCAATGTTTTCAGGAAAGCCGAATGGGATTCCTGACTTTGAGAGGGTGGTCTGTAGGATGCTATAAACTGAAAAGCAGTCTTGCCCACTGTTAGTTGCACATGGATGGTCTCCGATACTTTGTGCAATGCCACTAACCTGGAGGTGTGGATATCCTTGATAAATATGGAAACTCCCCTCCTTTTGTGGTTCGGTCCGGGTTTTGGGGCCGAAAAGCATGATATGAGGTATAGCCTGGTAGTGCTGGGATGCTCTCTGGAGCCTTGAACCAGGTTTCTGTCACTGCACAGATATCGATGTTCTCCATACTGAGGAGAGCTTCGAGTGCGTGCACCTTGAGGTTAAGACTTCTGGCGTTTAGCAGCATTACCCTTAGTTTCTTGTTCCTTGTGCTGTCTATGGGGGTGGGTTTGACTTTTGAGCCTTGCCTAAAAAAGGCACTATGGGGGTGGCAAGAGCCTTTGCCAATATCCAAAAGCCCAGTGGTGACAGGTGCAAGCCTTCCCTAGTGAAGCAACGTGGCTTGTCGAGCATGTCATCCCAGGCTGACAGACACTGGATCCCCTTTGAATGACACCAAAATTTTAGCCAATTGTTAAAATTGATAATTTTGCCTTTGTACTGTGGCATCATTCTAGGTGAGGGTAAGATGCTGCTCAAGGTCAGGGTCATACCAGCCTGGGCTACATGATCAGAGAGCTCCTCTATGTCTCTTTTCATGTAGTCCAGGGAGGTACGTCTCAGGTCATTCACACCAGCATGTACAATGACTGAGTCATATTTGTATTTGTTTTGGAGTGACCTGAGTGCTTGCGTTATGTGTCAGATCCTAGCACCCAACAAGCAGCTCACTGTGACCTTCTCTTTATTCAGCCTGGTGAGCGGGATGTCAGTGTGTCTGACAATAGAGTCACCTATAACAACAGTATCAGGTGTGTTATTCAGCCTTAAGGGCTGTGGCTGCTTGGCACACTGACTTTGTGGGTTATGTGTTGTGTGTGTTTTGTTTTGAGGTAGCGTTTGCTTGGATGTCTGCTTTGGAGGTCTCTGTTGCTTAGGTAGATTTTTATTTAGAGCCTCCGAGTATGTTTTTGTGTATTTATGTGTTTGGTTCACTGATGTGGTGGGACTATGTGATACTGGAATTGTGTTGTGTGAGGTTACCTTCTCCTCCTGACTGGTTACACCAGTTTTGAGATGAGAGAGCTCAGCCTCCAGTTTGGGTAAATAGTTGCATCTCTCACATATATTTGAACCTGTTTGGAGGAGGAGAGGGTTGTCCGTGTACATGAGACAGTTGTAACATTGCCTCAAAATTCCCAGATTCACCAGCTGGACTGGAGAGGAAACCATTGACTGACCTTTGGACATGCTAGAGTAATAAGGAAACTGAATTTAAGACGGACCAATAGAGGACAGGGTAATCGTAGAGAGTATAAGAGTAAGTAGTGCTTATGGTTTAATAGTGCTAACTTGTAGGATTACTTAATTGGACCAGTGAAGGGCCTTAGAATGAGAATATGGTGTTTAAATTGAGAGATAGAGCTGTTCCAAGGGAAAAAGTGAAGAGCAGACTTTGTGGAGCCAGGAATAGTTTAAACCCAATTAGGCAGCGCTGCCCACTGTTGCGCTATGCTCAAAAACACGCAAAACCACGCAAAAGAGGGTTTTAAGAGAGGAAGATGAAGGAGTTTTGGAATTGACCCAGAATGGCCAACAAGACTACAGTTTCAAGTCAGCAACCACTCCCACAGGGGCAGGCAGGCCGCCCAATGTTTTTCACTGCCACTGATCAACAGAGAGACTTTCCCTTAGCCCAAGCAAAAAATGGCCTCACAGAAACCTACAAACAGTTCAAGAACAGCAAGCCTGTAACTGAACTTTTTTAAATCTCAGACAAGTGTGGAAAAAGCAAGATTTTTTTGTTTTTTTGTTTTTTCAGAGATAGCAGAGATTAACAAGTATCAGCAAGTTATAACAGTGCAGTAAATGACCCTACACAAGAGTGCTAGGCCAAAGACAGATAAAATGCAAGTTTTGAGAAAAAAACTATTTTAAAAATAAGTGCAAACAGGAAATTCAGTAAACAGCTCTAGGTTGTGCTCTAAATACAGTTACTAATGCAGAAATCAAATTTAACAAGCCAGAAAATGCTCAAAATAGGTGGCTGTGCAGAAAAACTTAGCAAATAAACACAGGAAAAATACTTAAAGTCTCAAAAGTGGCTCCTTTCTTCTCTCAGCGTTTTCTCCTCTTGGTGGGTGCTTCACCAACAGCCAACAAGCCTGAAAAGACGCCAAAACCACGAGGCAAGCAGATCTAGGAGACTCCTGCCCTCTGATATCCTCCCAAGAAATAATGAAGCCTTGTTGAAACTGCTAGTAGTTTATTCATTCATTACATTCAACAAGTCAGTTTTTTAAAGATAGTTACAGATAATGGTGCAAGGGTCCAGCGCAGCTAACTTGAGGAAAATCTGGGAGAAGGAAAAGCAATAAGCAAATCCCAAAACTTAGAGGTTAATCCCTTATTTGAATATTCTTGAAAGACCTGTGAGTGTTTACCAGCTCAGCGGCCTGTGGAACCTCATTTTTAGTTTTTTTTTTATTTTTAAAGAAAAAACCCACCTTAGAACTAAAAAAAAAATTCACTCTATCTTTATTTTTTTAACTATTTTAACACCTCAAAATCATTCTGACTGCTTCTTATAGAATTTTAATGTGTTTTCCACCAAATGGGGCTTGACATATCAACATGATCGTGTTTTCCTTCAAGCCTTGCTCTTTCCCATAATCCATTTCAAGTCTGCTTTATATGACTCATACTAGAGATAAGGAAGTAGTGGTGTAGTCTCATATTATTGGCATATAATAGGATTATTGTCAGTCATGGACATCTTATACATCTTCTGTAACAGGACTCTTTCTTTTATTTCTTTAATGGTCCTCATTTGTGTATGTCTCAGGGCTTATTTTACTGTATACTTAGGAGTTATACAGCTGCATAAAAAAATAGCTAAAATGCAGGCATTTGTTCAAAGTATCTTTCTGTAGCCCAAGATGAATTGACATTCCCCTCCCCACACTTTTCTCTCAGTTGTGAAAACTGTCACTGTTCTGAGGGATCCCTGCAGTTTCATGCACAAGTGACAGCTGGTAGTGGAAAGGAAAGGGTTTGAAAGTAATTTTGTTCCACCGTGCCAGCAGTGGAAAGATTTTTATTTTCAATCATTCATTTTTTTATATAGATAGATAGTTAAAGTACTTCATATTTCCCTTTCCTAATGTTTTAATGAAAGGGATATAGCAAATGTAAGCTAAAGTAAATTCAGATGTAAACCATGGTTGCCATCAATTATTATGTTTCCTTTATTAACTAGAAAGTGCTCATGCACTTAACTTGTGTAAAGACAGACTCAGACCTCTGCACCAGATATACATCCTCCTCTGGAAGGATGCCATAAGAAAGCATAAAAGACCTTCTTATATACAGTATCAGTGCACCTGGTTGATACGGTTGCCATCTGTCTAACTTCCTGAAGAAAAGTCATGTTTTGGGCAGTTTAGTCCTACTGTGGTGGGATGGCATGAAAATGGTAAATGTGTAGATGGTCAAAAAGAATTACAAGAAAAATATTTTCTGTCCATTCTCTAAATGTCACAGACATCTTTGATACTACATTTAATCATCATAAAATATAAAATAGTATAAACAACAAACATGTAAAGTTTAAAGTCTTTCATTTCAATACTGTGATGCTGCTTATGTACATTTGTCCAAAGAGGTGATGACTGCCTTTGAACAATTGACTGATCTAATTGCTCTGTTTTGCCATGAAAAGCATGGTTACATTGGAAGCAGACATGAATCAGTGTAAGGTCTCTTCCTCTCCATAACAAAGAGAGTGGAAAACAGTTTCACACCTTTCTGTCTTTGGTACAGTAGCTGCTGAGCTTCTGATATCAGCATGACTAATTATCCATAGAAGATTGTCAGCAGTACCTGTCTACAGATTTCTCTGTGTCTGTGGTATATCATGAAGACGTAGACAAATTCCTCTGCAAATTATGGGAGAAGTTAAGCTAAAAAGGTGGGTGAATTTTTCTTTTCTTCCTTTGATTCCAAGGCAATGAAATAAAAATTTTGGAAGTACAAACAAGTTTCTAATACCTACACAATACTGGGACCAAACTGTAAGGAGAAAAAGCAAGCTAAAAATTTAATTAAACTCCAGGAGTAGATGGAGTTTTCTTTTAACAAACAAAACATGACAACACACCATGAGCTACCACTATAGAGCTACACTGAAGAAAACACTTTCACCAGCGCTTCATCAGTTCCATCTAATAGAGTAGCTTGTAGAGTGGTTTACACTTTGATCATTGAAAATGCCTGCTTTTAAGAGGCTATCACTAGACTTTATTAGCCTGTTTTGTATCACTTGTGTTATGAGAGGCCTCCCTTTATGGGGCTTATATTCTGTGAAGCAAATTATGAAAGCTTTACTACAGAACCTTTTGCAGTCTGACTATCAATTTTTGTATCACATGTAACATAACAGGCTGTGAACAGTTTTATGGGGCTCATATCTCCTGAAATACATTATGAAAGACTAATCTTTTCTTGTTGGTCAAAAAGGTTTATAGTGCCTGCTTATTAGAGGCTCATATACCTGATTAATGTGACCAGTCCCATTCTTCTTGTTCTTGATGTAAACAGACCTTTTTAATATGCAGTGGAGGTAGTCACTTAGAACCACACTAGGTGATTCACATTCTTTGAAGAATACATGCATCTAGAGAAATAGGTTACAGTGGAAACAAGTCACAGTGCTCATTTTTATGGAGCTCATGGATGTGCACAAGTAGGAGGAAAAAATGTAAGTAAAGTCTGAGATCTCAGAACCTTTTTTGTATAGGCTTTTTGTGCCAAAAATTCTCCAAGTCGTAAAATGCAGAGTATAAAAAAACTTTAATAAAAAATAAGTATCTCAAATCTTCTTTGAGCACAGTGAAACTGTGCTTATGAGTGAAGAATACAGCAGTGTGGAGTGCTGCCCTGGGATAAGTTTTCACTGCACTATAAATTATAGAAATTTTGTTAAATGCAGGCCAAGTGTTTAGAATATTTATACCTGGTTGCTGTGGGGTAACTACAGTGAGACAGAGAATGCCCCTGGTCTCAGAGCATGGTTCTGTGGTTTTCCTGTAAATTATAGAAATGTTGTTAAATGCAGGCCAAGTGTTTAGAATATTTATACCTGGTTGCTGTGGGATAACTACAGTGAGACAGAGAATGCCTCTGGTCTCAGAGCATGGTTCTGTGGTTTTCCAGTCTGTGATCTTCGCTATCAAGCTTCTTCATGGGTCTAGCAGCTAGTGAGGGCTCTTTTGTTCACATTCTTCATCTCTTCAGGGTCCAGGTGGCCAAGTCAGTGCAAAAGATAGATAGATAGCTCTCTCCCTGGTTAGATAAAGGGATGGAAACTGGTAGGTGGAGGGGGATCAGATAGAAGGGCAGTTATCCAATCTCCTGAGAGAGGGGTGGTGCCATTGGATCTGGAGTGAGGTTATATGATGTAAGATGCTGATGTAATCTGTATGGGTGTGAGGTGTCAATCAAACTAAGCAGCTAGTGTTTGCCCCCCTTTTCTCAGTCCTAGCAACAAACAGAAAGCCCAAATCACAAATGCACTGTAGACAACATTTTCAAATAACTGAAAGTTGTTGTTTCTGTTTCTACACATTATGAGGAAAAATCACTGTCAAACTTCTGACAGTCAGTGTTTAGATTTATACACATCTAGAAATCACAAAAAAGAAAAAAATAGAGTGTCTTGTGTCTTGTGATACTAGTTCACCAGATAAACCACACCAAGGTAGACACAGGGATCTACAGATCTAATTTCTTGACTGGCTTTTTCATATTAACAGATCTATGTCGAAATCCTGAGTTAAACAGTACAGGTATTTTAGCTATATGGTTTAGTTTCCTGAGTACAAACACACTTTTAGTGGAAAAGCTTAAGTTTAAACCAGGGTGGTGGCAGGCGTTCTGCTTGATCTGCCAGCTTAACTCTATTTTTTCAAGGTTGGCATTTTTGTTTCCCTTGAGTGTACCCACAGAGAGCTTGTCCAGGATGTCAAAGTGAAAACCACCACCTAAAACAAATACAGAAGAAAATTAATTTATTCCTATTGTGGTCCTATAAAATTTTCCCCTTTTTTCTCCAGACCAACACCAGGAATGCCATAGGCAAAAGCATTCTATAACATAGCTTGAATATGGACTTCTATTGGTTGCAGCAGTGTTCAAGAAAAACTCCTCCACCATTCAAACTATAAGCAACTTTATCTGCTGCTTCATTACCCCTAGAAATGAGTATTATCGTACCACACATAATAAAGCTGATTGGCTCCCTGTCCAACAAGATAATGATCTGATTCCTGGATCCCAACTCCACAAGCTCCGCAAAGAACAACTCCTGTCCTTCCTTTGATACCAACCTATTCAGACAACACCTCAGTTACAGTCTAAGAAGTCTTAACCTCTGTGGTCCACTTCTTCAATGTCCAAGAACCAGACAACATTGCACTAACCATGCCTTCTCCATCCTAGGTGCCAAACTCTGGGAATCCCTCCCTACTAATTTTAAAGACTCCACCTCATACCCGTTATTTAATGCTCAGCTTAAAGATCATCTCAAGTCTGAATCAGTTTGCAAATGCTTTCCCTCTGGACACATCACTTACGTCTCCACTGGTCAGGCACCTTTGTCTTCCTCACATTATTTCCCTACACTAATATACGACATCTCTCCCACGTTGTATATATTATATTCAGGTAATTTCTGTGTACCCTTACCTAATTATTGCTATTTTTTATACTTTGTGCTCTATCTCTTCACTATTTTACTCCTGACTTCTTCTTCTTTCTTAACTCTAACCATACCTTCCTATTGTCCCTTATAATGTGTACTTTATTACTGTTAGTGGTATTAATTCATTGCTATCTTCACACAACACAAAAGTTTGCATTCATAATACTTCTCGTGAAGTTGCTTGTCTATTGCCATTTATATTTGTCTGGGCTGAAACTGAAATATGTCATGGATTAGTGGTCTACACTGTTAATAAACTGACAGATGAGTACCAGTAAGAGTGAAAGGGAAGGTCTACAAGAGGGTAGTGAGACCAGCTATGTTATATGGGTTGGAGACAGTGGCATTGACAAAAAGGCAGGAGTCAGAGATGGATGTGGCAGAGTTAAAGATGTTAAGATTTGCACTGGGTGTGACAAGGGTGGACAAGATTAGGAATAAGTATATTAGAGGGTCAGCCCAGGTTGGAAGGTTTGGAGACAAAGCCAAAGAGACAAGATTACATTGGTTTGGACATGTGCTGAGGAGGGATGCTGAGTATATTAGGAAAAAGATGCTAAGGATGAAGCTACCAGGTAACAGGAAAAGAGGAAGGCCTAAGATAAGGTTTACAGATGTGGTGAGAGAGGACATGCAGGTGGTTAGTGTGACAGAGCGAGATGCAGAGGACAGGAAGAAATGGAAACAGACGTTCCGCTATGGTGACCTCTAATGGGAACAGCCGAAAGAAGATGATGACTGTTAATAAACTGAACCAATAAATAAATAAATGGTCATGGCTGGAAAGTTTACCTAAAAGTCATGGAATAATTAATGAATTTCATCTCATGAACCCAGAATTTAATTTTTATGAACCTTATATCAGTGTTCCTGAATATAACTGAGTGTAATAAATATGTTACCAGATCTAACAGCAAATTCCTTATGAAACCAGAAAAACACAAGATGCACTAATATTCTAAAGTACAACCAACGCAACTATTGCAACAACAAATTTTATTCCCTTCTTCCAAAATGTGTCATGCAAAAACCATCACAGTCATCAGTATGCACTGTTAAATTTGCATTGTTTTAGCCCTATCAGAGTTATGCTAATAAACAGACAGCCTGTACAGAATTCACTTCTTCCACTGATGCAATACAGCCTGCTCTTTCCAGAGGTATATATTCGATTTAACTTACATTTTATGTCATTGTAGAAATGTGGCTCTGTAGTCACATGTATTCTACTTTCTTTAGTCTGACATGTCACCTGCTGCTGTGCTGAATCTAGATATTTAGTCTGGTTATCATCAGAACCCCCACGGCCTCCAGCAGTAAAGAGACATACCAGCAAAATACCTAGCATCATATTAGCTCCTAAAATAAGTGTGCCAAGATAAACAAGTCTGCTACAATCTACACATCAGCATCTTCTGCACACTAAATGCACAGTCACAAGCTATTACAACCAGTGCATTAACACTGTAGCCTACTCCATAGCAACACAAATTAAAAGTCAAGTGAAATGTACTTCTCTCCGGTATTTCATTTCAAGATACACCTGTATGTTGTATTTGTAATTACAGAGTGATGAAAACATAATCTCTCCTTTGCTGTATTTGTAATGTTTATCAAGTGAGTCCATTGAAAATATAGGACTTTCTTGCCCCATATCACTAAAAGTACATTAGCTTTCAGTTCATCTTCTTACCCAAGTTGATTTTTATGCTTCTGCTTGACAAATGACAGCTTAGACAGCATTTTATAAATGACACTTGTCAAATTCAAATTTCAAACAAAACACATGCAGCGTGTATGGAGAATAAAACAAGAATAATTGTTGCTGAAGATAAGCATGGATGTTTTTTCAGTGTTTATTCCTTATACTGTGGTGCCCTGCATAAACATATGACATAAACAAATGTATATGTATGTATGTATGTGTGTGTATATATATATATATATATATATATATATATATATATATATATATATATATATATATGTGTGTGTGTGTGTGTGTGTGTGTGGGTCTGGCACACTCACTCACTACAGAACTATGAATGAAACTTTTATTTTCCAAGTTCATAAAAAGTTTTTATGCAGCATGGGTTGTGCATACCTGTAGATTTTGACTTTATAATGCTAGTAACAAGCAGTTACTAAAACACAGGCAAGTAGACATCAAACATTAACAAAGTGAGTATTTATACTATGCATTACTGCATTAACTCCTTTTGCTATATTCTGCAGGTGCATAAAGTGTTATTCCTTGAACGTCAATTGCCCGTGGCAAAACACTCCCATAGGAAATCACTGTTGGTGAGATTTCTAAGTGGGTGTCGGCAGTGATTCCTTTTTTAGGGGATCTCTCCCTTCTTCAAGTCGGTGCAGCCATGGAGTTGGTATACAGTAAACTCTCAGTTAATTGGCACCCATGGGGATGATTAGATGGCAGATATGTGTAGTTTCTGGTTGCTTGAGAGTTACTATTAAAAATAGACCTGACAAATACTGTACCCTATACCATACCATAAACAATGTATTGATTTGATTTTAATATTGAAATATAGTAAGTAAAAGCCTAGCTGGAATAATAATATTTTAAACTTCTATTTAAGCTAGAAAGCGTGGCACATTGAATGGTTTTCAGTGACATGCTGAGTGGATTGGAATTGAATGAATTGAAGAGAGAAAGAGAGAGAGAGAGTGAATGCATGTATGAAAGTAGAAGTGATGGTGTGTGAGAGATCAGAGAGATGTATGAAAGGTGAAGAGAGTGTGTGTGAGAAACTGTAGACAGAAAGAGTGAGCGAATGCATGTATGAAAGCAGAAGCGACTGTGTGTGTGAGAGATCGGAGAGATGTATAAAAACTGAAGAGTCTGTATGTGAGAGATTGGTGAGAGATCAGAGAGAGAAAGAGTGAATGAATGCATGTATGAAAGCTGAAGAGACTGTGTGTGAGAGAGAGAGATCAGAGAGAGAATGTGCAATCTGATGCAAACTGAGTGAGTATGGAGCGAGTGTTGACATTTTAGCAATTTGACTTGTTTGGTCTGACTTGTTCTCAGGTTGAGGAGAGAGGGAATTTATTTGTATCCTCCTATTTAAAATTCTAAAACTCTAAAAATGTAAGGTATGTTTCTGTGTGTGTGTGTGTGTGTGGGTGGGGCAAAGTGCAAAAAATGAAAAACGAATTGTTCATACTGTACTGTATTTCTTCACATTTCTTCTGGTTACTTGAGAGTTCTGGTTGCCTGAGTTCCAGTTAATTGAGAGTTTACTGTATATAAGTTCAGTGGATGGGGGTGCAGGGAGGGGCATTTATCTCCCTGCAGAGAACACTTAAGTTCAGTTTTTCAGGTGTCCTGTTTCAAGTGTTCAGTTTCAGGGATTCTGATCACTGGGTTACTGTTTTTTAACAATCCATAGAGGAAATCATTTCAGGAAAGACAGCTGTTATCAGCATGTGATTTTTGCCTATATTCTCTTCTTCCCATTGGCCAAGATAATTCATTAACTGTAGAAGACTGGCCTAATTTCCTCCTCATTTAGCTAAAGGTAAGCACTGTAGCACTTCTCCACATAGTGGTCAAAAATTAATTAAAGTCCTTCAGTGTACATCACCCTCTACAATTCTAATATGGATAACAATACTGGACGTGTTGCTCCCCATTTTCATCATAAAAAGGTTCTGTTTCAGTATGTCACCCACCACTATCTCTTGGTACGTTGCACCTTAGTCCATGTTTGCTGCATACGTACCTCCCCCTAGTCAGCCACATGGATCTGTTCAGAGTGGAAACTGGTCTTTATGCTAATTTTTTTGTGTTTTGAGCCAAAGAAGACAAAGGAGGAGAATTCCAGTGTATTTTCATATATTTGAAACTTCTCCTCACAGCTGGTTATTTTGTAGGCATTTCTTTAAAGTTTTTAGACCTGAGCTTGCAAATGCTTCCCTATGTCCCCACCAGTTTAGAAAGTAAGACATACAGCTTCACAAAGCAAGACTAGAATGTGATGGTTATGGTCATTGCAGTTATTTTACCATAAAAGGCAGAAGTCTTGGGAAGACTATAACAAAAACTGGTGAATGACATTGCATGTGATAAGCATACAAACAAGGATATTAAGAGCTACCCATATTACGCAACATAGTATACAAATGTTAGGCTTTTAAGATGGTTTTTGATCCTTTTTGGCATCTACTTTTCTGAAGTAAAATCCAATACCAATGGGCTCTGGCTGATGACAGCAAGCTAGGGGCAGTCACTAAATCCCCAAATGACTTAGCCATCCTGTAGGAAGGACTGTCCCAAATAAATAGCTGGTGCCCAATCATGAAATGAAACTAAATGTCAAAAAATGTATTATACCATGATCAAAACGCACGCTGATTGGGTTGTAAATCGAAGTTATACTAGTGGAAAAAGGTCCGGACTTTTTCCATTAGTAAACTCTTTTTTAAAATATGTTAAATGGGTTTAACATAGCAAGACACGGAGATCTCCGTTGCTTATTTTAGCTGTCTCGCTATGTTAAACCCACTTAACATAGCGGCAACGGAGAAAGCAAGATCTCCTTTTTTTTAGTGTTTCGCTATGTTAAATGAGTTTAATTAAAATAAGCAACGGAGATGTCCTATTTTAATGTTAAACTCATTTAACATAGCAAAAAAGCAACTGAGATCTTGCTTTCTCCCGCAGTACATCAGAAGATGCCAGACATCTGCGAAGGGCAGTAAACAGGCATTATATGTCATTATTTAAGAAAAATAGTTCTTTTCTTAAATAATGTCATATATAGGTGGGTAATGTTAATTACCCACGGTTGGCTTTGGACCAAAACGCCAGGTAATTTAGCATTACCCACACCCAGGCGTGGGTTATTGCTATATTACTGTATCCTTTAGAACATCATCTGCCCAAGGGAACCGCCACCCTGACAATACGACCCTAAGAGTTGACCCAACTGTTCAGAATTTGGGAACTTATATAGGTGGTGGCCTATCTTTCAACCAACATGTGCTCATTGTCATAAGAAAGACCTCCTATATTACACAGTTTACAAACAAACATATAGTGTCTAGATCTAGGGAAGTAATTTTCTCTCTTTACTCAGCTCTCATTAGGCCAGTTATTGAATATAATGTCCCCTTTGGCATGTATATGTCCAGACACATGCAACAACTGGAATGCCCACAGAGATATCTTACTTAAAGGATACAAGGCCTAAGCAATATGTCCTATATGGACCAACTCAAAGCCCTGTCACTATACTTGGTATACTACAGACTACCAAGAGGTGACCTGTGTCTGGCATACAAGACATTCTCTGACCCATTACAGATGGATTTACTGCACATCAGCAAGTCAAATGGCATCAGAAATACTTGGCCTAGAGATTTAAACCTGTTCTGCACCATGAACAGAATGGTTTGGAGGGACGAGTATACTTCACAGAAGATACTGTTGCTAGGGAAGAGACTTCCCATCCACATAAAACAAAACTCATCCCTGTCCAGATCTATGGATGGGAGAGAGGAAATTTACACCAGAACTGTGCCCTGTAATACTAATGGACAGTGGCAGATCTTAAATTCTTTATCCCATGCATGGGTCCCCTCAAATTATCTATGGTATGATCCCAGTTGTTCTCATTAGGGTAATATATAATTATCAACTGTGAGATGGATAAGTCCACTCTCTAACCAAATGGGAGAGGTTAAATCAAGCACAAAAAGGGAAACTAGTTAGGCTTAAAATGGCCTGTAAGGGCATCTAGCCTATTAATTAACTAAAAATTTATGAACCGATTGATTTCACAGCCTTTCTGACTACAATAACTTTCAGGTTTCACTCTTACTTACCATCATATGCACCATTTCCACATGAAGACATACATTGTGAGACTAAGCGCAGCACACACAGCACAAGAAAAGGTGGTTACAGCTAGCATATGTAAGTCACAATCTGTTAAGTAAAACAGCCTATAAAGTAACACGTGTCTTTCTTCTCAGCTGTTGTGACCAGAACTTATTTTTTTCTGCATCTGGCTAAAGCTTCAGCGGGTTGGTTTAATCAGGTCATAGCTCTGACAGTTGCAGTTTTAGGATCATAGTGAGCTGTTCGATTCTCGGCTGGAGTGCCTTCTGTGTGGAGTCTGCATGTCCTCCCCACGGTAGAGTGGCCTCTGAAAGACATGCGTGAATGGGCGCGCCTTCACTGAAGGTTGGGCGTCAGGCTGGCAACTCGGCACCATAAAAATCTACTGCCAATCATTAGCGGACCGGAGTTTCGCTGTGGCGACCCCTAACTGGGAAAAGCCGTAAAGACGAACAACAAGTGAGACTGTTGAAATACAGTAGAGTACCTCAAACAGAGGTAGTGGGTAGAGTCAGGTCGAGTGATTATCTGCAGTTACCCTGTATATTATCACACCTGTTACATTTAAGTAGCAAGTATTAAGAAAATGTTTCCTGTCAGCTGGTCTGCGCAAATTTAAACTGCAGTGAGAAACTAAACTTGCTTTCTTTTCTTTTTCTTCCTTTTCTTGTCCTGTAAAATTTCTTTTTACAACATTTTTCAATATGTAAAAACAAACACTGGTCTACCAACCAGGCAGATGAGATATACAAAGAAAACTTACATTAATTAATTGTGAATAAAAGAGATAAAAGAATCAAAAATTAATTTGAAGAGTATTTAAAACAGAAAGTGAGACATTCTTCAAGTACAATAACTGAACTTCACACAAAAATCTAGGTCCTAGCTAGGATGTCCCTTTCTGTTTAAAAATGTGCATAGGTAAAGTGTTCTGCTGCTGTTCATGAGAAACATTCAGAAATCATTTTACCCATCCACCATGTAGTTAATTTACAGCTTATCACTCAGAATTTGTATAATGTGTTACCACCTGCCAGAAGATGACTGACTTCTTCCCCCAATCCCAGGTCACTGATATCACAGACATTTACCTTTGATGCAGCGTACCACTTCACTGTCAAACTCTAACTACCGTCCTTATATTTCTTAGTTATTTTTCAAGCTAACATTACCTCATTTTTCAGTAGTGCCCCATTTCCACCTATTTTTAAGTAGTATGCATATAAAATGTTTGGAGAAAACATGCTATAACCTAACATACTGCCAGAGGAAATAACTACCTTGTAAAATCTAGATTAACAAGCAAAGTTTCTTTCCCCGGCTGCTACTGTTTCATTGCACTTGCTGTCTGTACTTTCTAGGTTCAGAAACATGTCAAAGAACTCAAACTTTCCAAACTGATATTTATTCTGCACTGCAATAGTAAAATAAACTCTATGAGATGCATGAAACAGTAAACACTAAGAATATAACTTTGCAAATAAATGCCATGACAGACTATAGTTTGGATGCAACTTTCAAGCAGAAGGAAACTTGTAAGAACATCAAGTGCAGGAGCAGAACAATAGAATGTTTGGTGCTTCCCCAAAGGACTGAGTATAAAGCAGCATTAGCCTTTGTCATGTTTTAGTAGACAGATCAATAGTGCCTTGGTCTTTTTCCACAATTTAATAACTTCCCAAAGTATATCCTCCATGTCTTAAAATGGTGTCACATGACATTTTCCAAAGGAGAATTAAAATGCTGATAACTGATTCTTTATAGTGGGCATATGACATAAAATGATGACTGTAGGAAAGACAAAAGAAAGCAAAAAGAGATGCCAGAGTGAAATGCAAGAAAAGGACAGAGAACCTACATATGTACATTTCAGAAATAAAAAGACAAAGAGTACATGTCCTATTAAGTGTGTGGGGGTGGGGGTTAGGAAGAAAGATAAGTATAGTAGGATGGATTGTGATGTGGATATCTCATCACTAGACCAGTAATCAAGGAGCCTCAATCCTCACCACTGGCAACAGTGGGGGATGTTCACTGGGAGGTACACACACAGTATTTCCAAATGCAGCTCTTTGCATCGTGCAATTTCCCTTAAGAGCACACAGAGACCACAGTCAGTGTGGTGCTGGTTTCTCCCTCTTTCTGCAGATCCCCAATAAGACTCCCCACTGGCACAGCATAGTGTTGAGATCTTAGCTGAGTGACCAAGCCAAAACCTCCAGCACCCTCTCTGTCCAACCAGTTCTTTGTGTCCGTGCCCAAGTAGCTGACACACACACTCTTTGAGGTTTGATTTACATACACACACACACACACACACACACACACACACACACACACACACACACACACACACACACACACACACACACACACACACACACACCTGGGAAAGGCTGGCACAGGTTTACTAGCTATGTCCCCTTCTGCCCAGACTATAAGGTAGTTTCCACTGCCACCAGCCACTCCTTATCAGCTACTTTAGGGTCCTTAACAAAGGGTGTCTAATCTTACTGTGTAATATTAATAATAGTACAAATGGTAGTTTGACCAAGTCAAGGCTATTAGGAGTGGCCCACACAGTGTCAGCAAATAAATATGCAAGTACTCTCAAAACATTATTTCTACACAGATTAGCCACAATAAAAGGTTTAAATATATTTAATAATAAATAATAAAATAACAAGACCATACCAAATATATATTCACATTGCCATCAGAGTTCAAAACCACAGGAAATATTCAAAACAACATTGCAGGACAGTCTCAAATAAATAAAAGAAAATATATAAAATAAGCTTCACTATCTTCCTGACTGAATCTAAGAGAATCATACTATAACTTTACTGCAAGGCAGATGTGTTGAATGGTTCTTAATGTTGTTGTCAGGTCCAAGACAGAATGCAGAATACTCTGTCTCAATAAGAGACTTCTCAAATTAGTATCTAAAATATTACTGCTGAGATAGCTTGCAGAATGACATCATTTCTGATCATCTGACTTCTAGTTCCCAGGCCAAACCCCCATTGCTTGAAGCTGGCAGCATTTAGCATCTACCTGTAAAAATATACAGACAAGGGCTTTTACTCAGATCTTTGGCAGATGTTGAAAGTCATAAAACAATTGCATTCCTTCATGCTTTCAAGATTAATAATTAGTTCACCCTAAAGACAATACAGAAAGCTTCCTAGCATAGACTTTATGTCTTGTGCTGCATTGAGAACTGAAAGATCCCATCTTTTATGGCCCAGCCTATAAAGTAATTTAATTTCAGACATTGTCCTAAAGATTGTTGGACTGAGGTTAATCTCCTGTATTCCAGTTTCCACTGTAAAAATATATACATTTAAACAAGTACAATAGTGCATGTACATTTCTGTTCTCTTTCAGTAGGGCACACTGTGCCTACATTTCGAACACTGTACTCTACAAATACCTTTTCAACATGTCTGTACAAGCAGTTTGATATACACGACATACAGTTCTAATACATTTGTAACACAAGCATCTTGTATAAATCATTTTGATATTCACCAATGACATATAATTATTTATAAAATTCCAGCCAGCTATGCCAGCAATATCTCCTTTTGTCATTATTGCATGCTGATGGAAGTGAGACATTTCTAGAAGACTCTAAGGAAGTATTGTTTAATTGAAAGGGTAAGGGTGAAAGACCCAGGAAGATGAATGTGTTGCCAGAAATGAACTCAATAAAGATTAAAAGTGCTTAACTTTAATAAAATATTTTTCTTGGATTATCCTGGTGCACCTCATCTTGTAAGCATAGTTGTTCTATTTTTGTTTCAATAAAGACTGAGAAAGAGATAGAGAGAAGATGGATGGTAGTGATTGATGCTGGGTCAAACGTTAGGATAAAGGAGTCATCATCATCATCATCAATCCGCTTTTCTCCATTTTCTATATTGGGTCAGAGTGTTGTCACTTGTCATCATTTCTCCCTTATTCAATGCCACTCTCCTGCCTTCTTCGACATTCATGCCTGACTGTTGCAGGTCTTCTCTCACACAATCCATCTGCTTCTTTGCTGGACACCCTTGTTTCCTCTTGCCTTCTTCCAGTCTGTCCCAGATGATCTTCACTAGATTGTCTTCTTCTTTCCTGCACATGTGTCTAAGCTACTGTAATCTGTTCTCGTTGGCCTTTTCTGCAATTGGAGCTAGTTTGGCTTCTGCTCTGCCTTTAATGCCCATGTTTATGTACCACACAGTCATATAAGGCAGTGGGTGGTATAATTCTGTGGTGTAAAAGATGTACTGAGGATGCCAACCTTAGAAAGGGTGGCTTCTGGTTTAACCAAGGCAAAGTCTAAAATGCTTGCTGACTGGGATTATCCACTGCATAACTGCCAGAGTCCAATGCAAGTCCACATCACTGCCACTGGGAAATGTTTATATGAGTGGAAACTCACAAGGGTAGTGAACAGCTTGTTGCATCAAAAGTGCAACAAGGTCACACTAAACATTGATACTGATCAGGAAATTAACTTGCTGACAAAGACATCTTAGTCATAAAGTCTGACCTACAAGATGTTCTATCCAATTTTAAAATCTTTCCCCTAGATGCTCTACTGTCCACACCATTCATTAGCTGCTATGTCCCTTTCCACCCTGTCACTTCCTCACCTCTCTCTAGCTGGTCTATTCCTTTCCAGTATGATGTCCCTAGCCAGTGTATTCCTTTTCCATCACTTTCCCTAAGTATGAAGTCAACTTCCACGTGCTGAGCAGATTCAGAATTCAGCAGTACCACTGGCAGCAGATTCAAGAGACATGGCTACCTCTTTCTGGATAACAGTTTCATGAGATCTACCTTAGTAAGTTCCCATGTTGTTATTAAATAATGTACAACATATTTCACTCATAGAGGTAATTATAACATCTGGGTCTCAATTGCTTATTCTGGCATCCTAGAGTTACTGTCCTAGCAGATATATCATTCCTCACTCCTTTCACCAAAATAAATATCTATGTCCATCTCTTAGTGAACTACAGTTTTCCAGCTATAAGACGCATTATAAGATGTCCTTGGTTATGCTAGCTGGTGCCGTTGCCCTAGGTTATTGTTTCAGTCAATCTGTTCTCTAGCTCTATAGTGATATTTTGTTCATTTCTGGGATTGTTATTTTCTTTTGGTTTCCATGGTGAGTGTTGCCTATTATGACTTCAACATGACCAATCAGTGTGCATCTCTAAGTCCCCTTGTAACCCTACATCCAAAGCCACCAGTGACAAGACTGCAGCAAGTAGTGCAGGGGATGTGGAGACCAGAGACTCACCAGGTGTAGACACAGATATTGCTTTTTACTCTAAGTGGGAGCCCTTCCCTCTTGCACATTGGAATGCTCCCTATAGGTCACAATATACTACTACACATGGAGGAGGATGAGAATACCTGCACCCCCCCAGGAGAATATGCTACAGTAGCCCACCTGTACATCTAGACTGACTGGCATACTGAGCAGCAGTCTTCACCAGGAATTCAAAGAACAACCCAACCATACCACATATCACCCCCATTCCTGCCTCTGAAGACAGGTAAGTAGGCAGAGACACATCATTCACCTCTTCCTCCTGTCACCTCAAACAGGTGCCAAATCCATTGATTAACTCAGATCCACTGGGCTGTAGTCATAGCTTTAGCCCTCTATACCAATGGTTCCAGCAGCCCTACAGTGATATCTAATACAGATGTGCTAAACAGGACCATCATGGCCCAAATGCTGTGACATCCCACTTATCATGAGCTTCTAACTTGTCATTTCCTCTACAACTATATTCTCTGCCTCTTATCTGCTAGTCCGGTACCTATACAGTTTAGTAGTGTGTGTCCCCAATAGTACGTTACATTTAGACACCGATACTCAATGCAAGTAAAGGCCTTACAGAAGTTAAGATTACATTAGGGTAAATGATTGTAAATGGTTTCCTTGCCTACTCCAAAAAATGAATTAATGTCATCTGTAGAGCTTTATAAAGAATCAGATACCTACTGGGAAAAATATAACTTTTATTATATGATTATAGGATAGCTATGTAAATGCAGTTATGTACCTAAATGCACTGCAGAAAACTGTGTGTATGAATCATTGTGATAAAGCTAAATGAATGTCTGTAGGATTTAATTTCTGTTTCAGATTTACTAAATGACTTGTTGGAGATTCTTACTTTGAAAATCAGTCAGTAACGCCCAGGGAATAAATGTGGAAAATCCATGCTGAAGCAGCAAATAATATCACTATTCAGAAGTGGTGAGCAGTGCTGACTGTGAATGTAGATTTTTTTATTTTAAAACATTGCTGTACGGTTTGGGACTTAACAGGCGTTTAAATGTATAAGCCACATTTGTGGGAATAAATGTATTTGAACTAGGAGTGAAAGAAAAAGAAGACGTGGGGGGGGGCAATATTCCTGGAAACAAGTACTGAAACAGAAAGGTCCCATCTCCAGAGACTAAGAACAAGACACAGATAGGCAGGAAGAAGACAAAAGCAGGCAGGAACAGGAGAGCCATTCCATTTGAAGGGAAAATGTAATGTACATTGCAACATGATTTGCTTCATTTATCATGTTTGGTTTCTATTTAAAAACAGGAAAATCCAACAAGATGGCACTATTAAACACATGCACTTTTCATCTTGAATTATTGTGTTTCCTGGGACTACAGGAGGAAGAAAAAGGAAGAAGAGAAGACAAAGTGACCAAAAGAAATGAAGACAGTATGGTGTGATGTATACTGTTTTTTCTTAACTGACTGACTGCACCCCCACCCATACATCTGCCACTGACTGGCTCAGCAATGTGTTAGCCAACTGTCATCTAAGTAAGTCATTAAAGTCAATGTAAAAACATTAACTGAAAGCATATAATTGCTGAAAATTAATGTGGAGAGAAATTATGAAATACACCCAAGATATTCTGCATCGGAGCCATTCCATCACATCCCACACCTCCACAAGCTAATTATATTAACTTTGGGGTCACAATACATCTCTGATAGAGGAAATACATGGTTTTGCAATAAACAAAGCATTCCACTGTGTTCAGGATAATGCACCCTTTGAGTCTGTATATTTACTCTGGAGGTACAAGAGAAAAGCCCACATGAGGTGATGATGTAGGGAATCTGTCCCTCTAAAAAAGCATGTCACTGAGATTACTTCCAGGATGTACAGGTTACTGTCTTTGGATGTCATAAATGTTGCAATACATGTATACTCTCTGTAATTATTAATTTATGGTTCAAAACAGAATCATTTGTGGTACTGCATTTCAAAACAACGGACATCTGCAGTTTGGCAAAATAAGGAATGACATAGTATGCTAATGTTTTATTTTGAGTGTTTTTTCATGTTTCTCCACAACAAAACTGATATACAGTTGTACTTTCTATTTAAAAAATGAGAAAACTATATTGTCACACCTAAACTCTGCTAGCCATGGGAGAGATCATAATTAGGTGACCATCAGTAATTCTTGTATAGCCTCAACTCCTTTCCTCGTAGCTGATATAAGTACTTAAATACATGAGGGCTACTATACCTTCCCCTGTGGGCTTGCACATTCCTGCAAATATCCCCATGAAGGTTACCATGCAGATGTGGTGTGACAGAGGCAAGCATATGTCCAGTCCTTCTTACACATTTCTTCTTCAGTATGTGTCAGTACGACAGTGTCACCTCTCTCTCTCACAGTATAGGCAGTCCAACATCATCCATTCACTCCACCATCTCCTCCCACAAGGCTCCTCCAGTGCTTGAGCCAGTTTTGAGACATTTACATCATAGCCAGGGCTTCCTCCCTCTGTGCCACAGAGCTGGGCCATAAATTATATTCTTCGTGTAAACAGGTAATTTGCATTCCTTCATTTGTACTCTTTTATAACTTGTGAGTTCAGAGGTCAAACTGCACTATCAGTGTACCTACATTTTAAATATGTATGTTAACACTCAGAAGCAGCATACTTTATGTTTCATATCTTGGCACCCATGTCGAGAACACATAATATTAAGTTATGTTTCGAGATCCAGTCATAATTCTTTGCAGTGCATGAAGATTTATTTGCTCAATGTATAACTCATTACAGAAAAAAGTGCAATGTGTTTTGCTGGCTTTTAAAGCTAGTAAAGCACTTAGCTATTGCTGTCAAAGAACAGCTACACATGTCACTAAAACATTATTAAATAAAGTCAGGGACAGACTGAAGGAATAGGCAGGCAGCAGGCAAAAATAAGCCATTTTTACTGCTCCCACTGTAATTTGCTGCCTGGCAATGTCAGTTCTCAGTGCATCATCTGATCTTCACAGCATTTGGGGGGGTGCTTAACAATTGTTATAATTGGGTTTTGTGCTACTGAAGCACTTAACTGCTTTGTTTTTCCCCCCAGTATTGAAGTGCAATTACAGTGCTTCATGCACAACACATTGATTAGACAAAGACTGATTTCATATTATCACCTATTACAGTTTAAACTAGTTATTAGTTCAACTTTGATCACAGTGAAAAAGAGATCCACTATTACTGTCCTGGAAATGGAAATAATGAAACTTAAAAAATATAAAAAAAATTAAAGGTAAGTGTGTGTGTGTGTGTGTGTGTGTGTGTGTGTGTGTGTGTGTGTGTGTGTGTGTGTGTGTGTGTGTGTGTGTGTGTGTGTGTGTGTGTGTGTGTGTGTGTGCGCGTGTGTGTGTGTGTGTGTGTGCGTGTGTTTGTTTGACTGTACTGTACATTGATGGCAATAACTACTAAAATGTAGCACACGCACACACACACACACACACACACGAGCATGTTAACACACACACGCATTTATACAATGGTTACAGACTGACAGAGCAAGTGGGAGGAGAGAAGAGATTGAAAATCAGAGCCATATATCTGGACAATAAATAACACAAAGTATATTAAAAAATGTAAAACTAAAACACATTTGCACTGGTTTTTAACTGCACAATTT
Organism: Protopterus annectens; assembly: GCF_019279795.1. Classification (NCBI taxonomy): domain Eukaryota; kingdom Metazoa; phylum Chordata; order Ceratodontiformes; family Protopteridae; genus Protopterus; species Protopterus annectens. The sequence continues at coordinate 601,525,309 of NC_056725.1, read as the reverse complement.
GATGAAATATTTTACAATTTTCACTCTGTCACTAGGACAAGGAAACAGAAAAAGAGAATATGTAATTCTAAGGGCTGCTGCTCCTACTGTGAGAATAACAGAAATAAGAACAGTAAGAAAGTTTCACTTAGTACAGGTATCACCTGCAATGGCTCGCAAAGAGGACACATGAGATAAGGTAACGACATAGCCATCCAGTATAGGTGAGCTGGAGTTAAAGAGGACAGATGAGATAAGGTAACAACATAGCCATCCAGTACAGGAAGAGCTGTAGTCAAAGAAGACAACCAAAAGTCCACTGAAATATGGTAACCACTTAGTAATGCAAACAGAAAGTTCTAGACAACTACAAGACTGATGAAGCAGAAGAGAAAGACAGAATATATAACTCTTGAGACTGATGCTTTCCAGGAAACAATAGTGCTAAACATCAGCAGTAGTTCGGGACAGTCAGGCCATGAGAAGAGGAGAACCATGCAAGCCAGCAAAGATAGAATAAAAGCTGAAGAAATTCCATGAAGGAAGTATGTAAAAGGAATATACAAAAGGCATATAAGGATTCTGAGAAAGAGAAGTCTACCACTCACAGCTACCATCTACAGAATGGATGATCAAGTAATGTAAGTAATACAAGACACCAAACACTAGCTGTAATAATGATAAAATTCTTCTTCTTCTTTCAGCTTTTCCTGGTTAGGGGTCGCCACAGCAGATCACCTGTCTGTTCATGACTGGCAGTGGAGTTTTACAGTGTCGAGTTGCCAGCCTGGCACTCAAACTTCCACGGAAGGCACACACACACATGCACTCACACCTAGGGCCAATTTAGAGTGTCCAATCCACCTGCAGCATGTCTTTGGGATGTGGGAGGAAACCGGAGGAAACCCACATGACCACAGGGAGGATATGCAGACTCCACACAGAAGGCACCCCAGCTGAGGATCGAACCAGAGAACCTCTTGCTGTGAGGCAACAACGCTAACCGCTGCACCACAGTGGCTGCCCTATAATAATGATAACATTAATACTGGTAATTCAGTCTTTGATCAAATGCAGGCGTCAGTGTTGATAAGGAGAGTTTCTGCATGTGGACAATGACAGTCGAGCTGACTGATGACAGTGAGACTGAAACATGTAAGATTTTCTGATGCTCATTGTGGTTCAGTAGAACAAAGAAAGTCTACTACAAAATAACAATATGATCCCCTTAATGCACAGTATAGAAAGAAATTAACAATGAGATTTCCTTGTACAGGACACATCTCATGACAGTCCCTTTGTAAACTGTGGAAAACTAAATAACTTTCTAAGTGGAGTGAAAGAAGGCAGCAATGTGGAAGGAAGCCTGTGACTACATACGTAATGTTCCCTGTCACAGCACAGTACGGTAAGCATTTGAGTGATCATTCCTTTCACTTACATGGCGGTACAATGAGGAAACAGACGTGTGTCCAGCTGCTCAGGGAGCAAGTATGATGGTAGTTTTAATGAGCTGGAAAATGATGTCAGAATTGATAAACCTAATGACAGGATGGAGTCCTCAAAGTACATATAATTCATGCATTTCTGACATCATTTGACATCTCTCTTAAAGCCACATGTATCCATTCCCATATACATAGCATCATGGCCTAGTCTTATGCATCCAGAGTCAAACCTCTAACTGCTTCTTCATAAGGACGTTTTAGAAACCATAGAAAACCAGCTATGTATGTAGCACTAGTTATCAAATCTCTATGAAAATATATGCTGAACAAGTACAGACATAAAAGCCAAATAGATGTAAAGCATAGCACCTAACCAAAGCTACTGCAGGAGTATTAACAACTGATCTGCCAATTTAGTGAGTGCCAGACCTTAGTTTCAAAACCTTGCTTACATTGGAAGTGCCAAAATATCTAGTACCTTGAAAAAGCTATTTCTAAATGTTTTCCATGTCAGATCTGAACAAAGTTATTTATTGGATTGTGTCTGAGGTGAAGAAAAGAGGGGGAGGTGTACATTACTAATAATAACTAACCTAGTGGAGAAATTATAGATTTTACAGCTGTCATTTGCTGGTGGGCCACCTTTTTTACTACCTGCACTTTTTCTCATCACTAATGCATCTTTGTCAATGACACCTTGTATTGCTGCTGGTGGTAAGGATACTATCAACAGTGTATCAACAATAAGAATTCCTTCCTTCCTTCCTTAGATTCACAGCTAAAAACTAGGCAATCTGTCTGCAGACTGCTACAAGCCTAGCTGATAACAGAGGTCAGAATTAAATCCTGTACCTTATATTTGTGAGGTAACAATCTTAACCATCATACCAACTCCATCCTACCTTCCTTCCTTCCATCATTTCTTCCTTATCCAGTTCATGGTCACTGATGAGCCACAGCCTATACCTGTGCACAAGAAAGAGAAATAATCCTATTGACCTGCGCCAGGTGGCACACACACAGACACACACACGCACACACACAATATTGCCCCAGACCCTATAGTAAATGATAACCATTTTTTTTAAATGTGTTGCAATGATGTTCACTGGGAAGGGAGAAGATTAACCTTAGGATTTTGTTTTTGGTGACTTGCAGTATGTGGGTTTTATAGTAAAAGTAGAGCGTTTAATGGTAAGCAATATTCTAATCTTAGCAAAAGAATATTATAGTTTGCTAGGACCTCCAACAGTCATTCTCCATTGCCTACTGATCAGTGGTGTAGCTAGAGTTTGTGCTGCCTGGGGCTGTCTGAGTTTGCCACACTTCCCCCCTCACAAAATAATGCTCAAGTGGGGGCCCTTCATACACAGACCTCCCTTGCTGCCATTCCAATGTCCCATTACATGACTATTTTGCCTCATTTACCATAAACACTGTAATGTGCATACTGCTTTATTTCCATAATAATTACTTGAATTTCATTTAAATTTTTTATTTTTACATTTTATAGCACAAACACAAATAGACATCTGCTAAACAAAGCAATACAGTCTCTCAGTGAAAATAGACTTAGCATTCAAATGTCTCTGCCCTTGAAAGGAAACTCAAATTCATTGAAACAGCATTGAAAACCACATTCAAAGAAAATGCATCTGGCCAGTGGCGTATAAAGATTACCTTTGGGCTGCTTTCAAATCATAAGCTCCTTGCACACAAAACATACACAAGTTCTTTGATATATCTTCTTGATTGTATTAAATTATGTTACTTGTATAATACAGCACACTTGTTGGAGAGCGTTTTAAAGTTATTGTTTTAAATATTTTTCCAGTAAGCAATAAAACAAAATGCATGAACCGATAATGACAAAACTGCCCAATTCAGAACATTTCCATCATAAAAGTTTACTCAAACTTCTACAATCCACTAGTTATCAGTAAATCTGCGCAATAACTGCAGAAGTAAAAGTCGTCTAAATACTTCCTCATTAAAGATATCTGTAACTAATTAACAGGTTGCTGTAGACAAACAACTTTATATTTCATTGTTTCATCTACAAATAAAGTTTCTGTTGCCCTTGAGGAATACATTGCCTATGTTACATTAAAAAATGATAAGCTAGTAATATTGCAATAGGGAATGGATGGCAAACTGATACCAGGTTCATTGTTACTAGATATCTCCAACAAAGAGGACATTCTCAGGACTACAGCATCTACCCCTTTAAAAGTAAAACAGTACAGTATCAGCAATCCAATACATCTACATACTGTGGGAGTAGAACTCACAGTCTTCTGCATCAAAAACAAGTAGTCTACAAGTACTAACAGCACAAACAGACTTGGCATAAGCAGCACAAAACTTCTCTCCCCCTGAAGAACTATGCAGCACAAGAAACCTGGGAAAAGACAAAATTTATTGGGGGGGACAAAGGTCCAAAACCAGGGGCACATTTTAAACATTGCTTGTATAATCCTAGAAAAGTTGTTAGAGTAAAATGTTTTGTGTTACCATGCATTTCCTGAAAGATAGAAGACTGAAACTTAAATGGCTATCATTATTTATTGAATTTATTCTCACTAATTCGCTAGAAAACCACAAATTTTAAGAGGAACAGACCAAAGAGCCAAACATTTCAAGCACTGAACACAAGTGGTGGTGAAGGTAGGGAATTCAGGCTCTTGCTCCTAGTTTGAGCCTGTGTAGCCCTAACCACCATATATAGTTGACCGAGGCATTTTACACACACACACACACACACACACACACACACACACACACACACACACACACACACACACACACACGCACACATGTGTGCGCGCACACACACACACACTTCTTATAAAATGCAAATAATACACAGCTTGAACGGACCTTGCAGATTGCTTAATTACAATTGGTTAATGGCTTGAACGGACCAGTTTTGCTTAAATTTTAAAACAAAGTACTCACACTTTAGCCCAGCAGCAGGTAGAAGTTCTTTCCCTTGTAAAATAAATGCAGATAAAATTGTCTAATTGCTTGAACCATTAAACGCACTTTCATACACAGAGTTCTTGGACTTGCAGCACAGCAGATAAAAAAATACACATATTGTCCCAGCAGCTTGCTTAAATTGTAAATAAAATACACACAGTTTTTTCGGCCCTGGACTTACTTTCACAGCAGAAATATTCTCGGACTTACAGCACAGCTGGTTTGAATGGACGGCAGCATATAATGCACACAGCTTGTTTAAATTGTAAAATAAAATGCTTCGTTGAATGGACAGCAGAAGATTCAGCAAGCTGCTATGTATTAATTCTAAAATAAAATACACTCAGTTCTTTCAGCCCTGGACTTACTTTCACAGCAGAAATAAGTTCTCAGATTTACAGCAACAGCAGATAAGATACACTGACACATAAAATCGGACTTTCATACACACACTTCTCACCGAGAACTGTATGTATATGCTGTGCCAGTTGTTGGGCTTGCAGCACAGCAGATAAAAAATATCACAGCTGGCAGTAAAGGTAAAAAGCTATGCCACTAAGCAACATACGGGCCCATTAGTTCTTTTTTCTTACCTGGAGTCTGGGACATGTGGGCAAACTCTGCAAAACTTATCGCCGCCATTGCTGTTTCCCTCCAAATAGTTCAAAATAAATTCTGAACGAATCCAGTAGGCAGTAGCTGATGTAATCATGAATGCCCCTGTAGGCTGGTGATGCATGGTGATGTCAGCTATAAATTTTAAAGTGGTAATACAAAAAAATAAATAAATAAAATAATCAAAAAAAATTGGGAATTAAAGGCCAATTATTTTACCCTCAAAACCGGTAAATTCCAAGGAATTCAGTACAGTTGAGAGGTATGCTACTGGCCCATTTATAGAACATAAAACCCCATCTAAAACCTAGTGGCTCAAAAGGCAAAAAAAAAAACAAAACAAAAAAAAAAATAAAAACTCCGGGAAAGAAGTCTTGTGAAACCAGAAGTTTCTGACTCAAAAGCAAGTAGAAACTGTAAATCTCAAGTTAAGTAATAACAATTTTTTTTCAAGAAAAAAAATTCTCTGTGACCACCTGAACTTGTGGTATTCAATGCCAAGCTTTACAACAGTTCTCAGTTTCTTAACAATGACCTCCCAAGCCTTTGTTGTGATCCAGTACTTTGTCAATATACTATAAATACATAGATTAATACAAATATTTGTGCACATATGACACGTACAATAATGCACACATACCATCATTAAAGCAAGATAAATGCAATATAAATCATATCAATATAGTTATGCTTTCTAGTTTATGACCCTGTTTGTCTATTTAAACTTCTTTCTGAATTTATGTTCAAGCAGTTGTGTATTTGTTGTATATGATTTTGTTTAATTGTTTCTCAATATTCTAACCACTGTGTATGCTGCATCAATTGTAAAACTGATTTTACTCCTTTTATATTTTCTATGCTCTTTGTACAAAATAGCTGTGTTCATATAATTTATTTTTATTATTTTTTTTAATTGTTTACTACGTATCTGGAGCTTTTGTCCCCCAGCCTCTGCTGAAAATGGTCATCTTGTGTCCAGTCAGACTAACCTGGTAAACAAATGGAAAATAAATAAAAAATAAAATATACTAAGAAAAATCAATCAATATACCAAGAAAAATCCAAAACTCAAGAAAAAAAAAACAGAAGGAAGGAAAATGTTTCCTTGATGCTGTCATGAAAATCCCACTCACTTATTCAGATATTATGGGCAAACATAAATATATATATATATATATATATATATATATATATATATTATAACATATTATAACATATATAATATATTAGGCAAAACAACGTACCCAGCACACTAGTCATAGGTGAATCTATAGTCAGGCACACTGATGTCCCACTCACCAGGCTAAACAAGGAGAAGGTTACTGTCAGCTGCCTGTCGGGTGCCAGGATCTGCCACATAACCAATGCACTCAGGTCACTCCACAACAAGTACAAATATGAGACTGTCATTTTCCATGTTGGTGTGAATGACCTGAGACATGCCTCCCTGGACTACATGTAAAGAGACATGGAAGAGCTCTCTGATCTTGAAGCCCAGGGAGATATGACCTTAGCTCTGAGCAGCATTCTGCCATCGCCCAGAATGATACCACAGTACAAGGACAAATGATCGACTTCAACAATTGGCTAAGCTTTTGGTGTCATTCTAAGGGGATCCAGTATCTGTCTGCCTGGGACAACATGGTCGACAGACCATGATGCTTTGCCAGAGATGGCCTGCACCTGTCGCCCATGGGATTCCGGATACTTGCTAAGGCTCTTGCTGCCCCTATAATGCCTTTTTTAGACAAGTTTCAAATGTAACAGGAACAGGCAAGCAAAAACTTAGGGTAATGGTACTCAATGCTAGAAGTCTAAATCTCAAAATGCACTCACTCAAGGCACTCCTTAAAATGGAGAACATCGATACCTGTGCAGTGACTGAGACCTGGTTCAAGGCTCCAAAGAGCATCCCTGCACTACCAGGCTATAACTCATACCACTCTTTTTGGCCACGTAACCTGGACCAGAACATCAAAGGCAGAGGTGTGCCCATATTCATTAAGGATATCCATACCTCCAGGCTAGTTGCTCAGCATAATGCATCTGAGGTTATCCAAGTGCAACTAACTCTGGGCAAAACTGCAATCCAAATTGTAGTTTGCTACAGATCCCCCATCATGCCCCAGCATTCCCACTCCTCTTTTCTTGATATACTGGAAAATATTAGGGTTCAAACACCCTAATAATGGGCGATTTCAACTACCCCACCATTAACTGGGAAAACTACTCATGTACCGACTCCTTCGCTCAATGCTTTCTGGAATTCATAAATTCCAGTGCCCTGGATTAACTTATCCACACCCCCACCAAGGGCAACAATATCCTAGACCTACCTAGTCATTACCAACATGAGTGACCGGTGTTCCACACCCGAAGTCAACTCCTTGTTGGTCAGATCCGACCATAAGCTAATCACCCTAGATATCCACATCCCACCCCCACCCCACATTAAGGAAACCACGGTAAAATAATTCTCCATAGCCAACTTCATGCTTCTTAAGACAGAAGTGGCAAACTTCATGACACCCATGCAGATGGCCAATACAGTTATGACTGCTGAATCTTACACAAATGCACTCTATAAGCACTTACATGAGTGCATGGATCATGCTATCCCAAGGAAGAAACTGTTGCAAAAGAGAGTAAAATCCCATGAGCGGTGGAGCTCCCTGGTCAGCCTCAGTAAGATGCTGAGATCCCTTATAAGAGCCTCCAAAGCTAGCTATGAAAATAAAATCGCCACTGATTCTAAGGACAACCACAAAGCCTTCTATAGCTATGTCAAGAATCTCAATGGCAACACCCAGATCTGCTCTGAGTTACAGCACAATGGCATGAAAATTACAGAGCCAACTGATATTGCCAACATTCTGGCAGATAGGTTCAGTGCTAACTTTACCACCCTCTCACACCTTAAAGGGCCCATATCTATACAGGAAGAATGCAGAGTCCCTGTAATTACAACTATACAGGTAAAAGCTGCACTCTCTAAAGCCAAAAACACAGCATCCATGGTTCATAGGTTGGTACTAGGCTATCAGCCCTAGGGCCTATACAAGCTTAGCCATAACAATTCCCTGGCTATTTCTTCCCACATTATTTACTTTAGCCTGGACCTTAGTCTAGCAAGGCCATGACGTGATCCATGGAACTCATAAACAAATTGGTTGGTAACCTCCAACTCTGGACCCCACCCAGTCTGGGTTTGTGAAAGGCAGATCATGCATCCTGTACCTAATCGACTTCCTGAGGCTTGAAGAGGTCCAAAGAGGCACTCTGCTTGACATGTATGGGCAATATATTCCATAGTCTGGAAGCTAAATGCACTAAAACTAAGTGTAAAATCCTATGTCACAAGATGGGTTGCCAACTGACTCACTGCAGAAACCCACACTGTAAAAGTTGCAGATTCCAAATCTGACATCACCCCAGTGACAAGTGGAGTACCTCTGGGTTCAGGAACCTATCCCTCTAGCATGTTTTGTTTATTGTGATGACAAGGTACAAGAAGGCCTCGGCTAATGAAAGTTAGAGATGACTGCAGACTAGGAGCATAGTTGATTCCCCAAATGATGTGGACATCGTGTTAGAGCCATGGCCTCAAGCTTGATGATTGGGATTTCTTTAAGTGTAGCATGTCCAACAGCTCTGGGTGGTAGTCTCTAACACGAAATGTGTGATGAGACCTTGGGATCCAGGTGGACAGTAGTCCTTGATAAATCACAGTACACTACAGTAGTCAGGTCTTCCTTCTGCATGGCACTCATCACAAAGGGTTCTCATCCAAAAAAAAAAGGGCATTGTTCCCCTTTACTTGACATGGCCCATTATAGAGTACAACGCCCCTTTTGGAATGTACCTCACAAGACATTTGCAGCAGCTGGAAAGGCCATAGAAGTACCTCAAAAAGAGGATTACTGGCCTCAAACAGATGCCCTACACTGACCATCTAAAAAAATTCCAGCTTTACTCCATAGCATATCGCCTACTCCGAGGTGATTTCTGCCTAACATATAAAGCTATGTCAAACCCAGAGCTGTTGGACATGCTACACCTAAAGAAATCCCAGTCCCTCTAAGCTACATGCTCTAGGGACCTAAACCTTGTCACTACAATAAACAGGACATGCTGGACAGAGAGATTCCTGTCCCAGAGACTTCCTGTACTCAAACAAGCTACCTGTCTATGTCAAGCAAAGTTTCTCATTAGCACTTTTCAAGAAAAATCTTTGAGTGGATGGGAGATAGGAAAATATACCCCGGGAATCACTTCTGTGGCTTTGCTCGACAGTGGCACAGGAAAATAACTTTCTTGGGTGGCATAAGCCAGGGAAACTTGTTAGCTAGGCTTACTTAGGCCCTTAGGCCTATAGCCGAGTAACTACCTATGAACCTATTATTAGACTAAATACAATATTATGTAGCATTGAAATGTGCTAACATTATAAGGGTGACAGTTCATTATTTACCCATAAAGCAAATGTCAGAGTGGAAAAGTTCAAATAGTGGATAAAGAGGCAGAGGGGAAGAGAAGAAAGAGTGAGAAAAAGTATTTATTAGAAGTAATAATTAGGTAGATGTGGGAGGCAGTTAGAAAAATGAGTAAAAGTAACATTACAAGTAAGAGAAATGGAACCAAGGAAAAGAATAAATAACATGGACAACAAGATTTACTGTGTGTGTGTGTGTGTGTGTGTGTGTGTGTGTGTGTGTGTGTGTGTGTGTGTGTGTGTGTGTGTGTGTGTGTGTGTGTGTGTGTGTGTGGTGTAAAAGAACTATAAAGCAAATCTGCACTGATACCTGCTTGCTGCCCTGCTGAGGGGGACACTTGTGCAAGTGCAGTGGACTGGCTCCAGTAGGAAGGGATGGCAGCATAACTCTCAACATTATAATACAAGAAATCTGGACAAGGCCATAAATAATAGGGGACAATTTATAAATATTGCACTTACAAACTTAGAAAGTTGATAAACAGGTTTTGCATTACAGTGAATTTTCTTAAGGATATGAAGTCTGAAAATCAAATGCCTGTCAACTTTGTGACTTCGGTGTTCAATGATTTGCCAGTGATTTGACAGAAAACTGCAATTTTATGAAAAACAGACAAAAAATCTGGACTTTCTGCAAAAATCTGTACTGTTGAGAGATATGGATGGGAGTCTTGAACCAACACTCCTCAATCATTTTCATTTGTTTGTGAAAGCCATTACAGCAGTGTTTTGCAGAGAGATGGGAAAAGCCTTAAATTTGACTGGTATGTTGTGTGGGTGTGGGTAGCTGTGTTTGTGGAAGGTGGAGGTGTGCCTTTGTAAGTGTGGTGCGGATGTTATGGATTATTAAATGGCGAGATTAAGAGTAAAATTGTGCTCACTGAAGTCCCTAGCAATTTCATCACTGCTTGATTCAGACATATACATTCCCCTGTGTTTGTCAGTACTATGTTTGACTGCATTGTTTTGGAGTGTAGTTTCACTGCTACAGCTGCTGCTACTCTTTCAATACAAGTATCTGCTTTGGAAGTTTTCTCCAGGAGTCTGTTGCTGAGAGGATGAGAGACATGCTACAGGTATACAACTAAGACAAACTAGATAAAGCAATAGTAAGAAAAAGTACTAGGTCACATCAGAGGCTTGGGAGGTCATTGTTAAGAAACTGAAAACTGTTGTAAAATTTATCATTAAATACCATAAGTTCAGGTTATACCATAAGAGAATAACTATGTAAAGATAACCATGTCAGCAGCCAAAATGCATTATAAGTTGAATATTTTACTGTGCACATTTTAAATGGATAGACTGGCCTAAACTCTGGACTGATGCTTTTGCTTTTTGTTTTTTTGTTTTTTTAATTCCTGGGAAATGCTATTCAGAAGTGAAGAGACATAGAGACATATAAGGAAACAGATTTAGTGGCACACCAGGCTGTGATTTTTTTATGTCTATTGTCATGCAAAGCTGACTAAATAGTTGAATCTAGTAAAGCTGGAAATGTAAGACTGTAGCCCACTGAAGGGGGGGAGATGGGAGGAGTAACCTGGCCAGGAACTGAAACTTGCAAAACTGCTCCTTATGAAAAGTCTTTTTTATCTCAGTAATTTGCTGACACTTTTGCAAGTTTCTTTCAGAGAATGTGTAGTACATCAGTAGGAACAACATTTGTAAAACTCAGCGCATACCAGTCAATGACACATGAGCTGCAGACTCACAAACTTGGCAGTATTTTTCAGGTGTTCCATTCTAAGTGAATGGAAGTCTAGTCTGACAGCAAATGGTAGGGCTATTTGTTCTCAGTCTGTGCATTATGGGACAGATTTAGCTTTCCAAAGAAATCACAATGTCTGCCCCCATGAGGGCAGAAAAGAGTAAAAACAAAATAAAATTAGAAATGAGTACTTATTTTGCTGCAAGCAACTTTGGGAGGTGTAGTAAATCATGGCAAGATAAACAGTATATGTTTTCTTCATCATTTGCCCGTAGTGGTCCTTTAAGTACAGCTACTACTAGGTCTCTTAACTGTTCTCTTGTAAGCTATGTTCCAAGGCTTCCACTTTGAAAGCTCTAACCCCCTAGCCCTATGAACTTGGCTCTGATAACTGCTACTTGAAATTATTCCTTCAAGCAAACATCTCTAAAACAAATTTCAAAAAAGCTAGTACTTAAAGCAATGTAAAAGTGTTTGCTCCTTCTTCAGGACTTGAGTATAAATAAAACAATTCAGTTCAAGCAATCGAGTGTGGGGCAGGATGCCATTCAACCCAGAATTGATGGACATGCTCCACCTAAAGAAAACCATATCCCCTCCAGCCACATGCTCCAGGGATCTAAACCTCACCACAACAATAAATAGGACGTGCTGGAGGGATAGATTCCTGTCCCAGAGACTTCCCATGCTCAGGAACAAGATTCCAATCTACTTTAGGCAGAGCTCCTCGCTAACCCTCTTCAACAGAAACCTTGACGAGTGGATGGGAAACAGAAAGTTTACCCCAGGGATCACTTCAATGGCTCTGCTGGACAAAGGCACAGGGAACTAATCTTAGGGGGTGGCGAAAGCCAACACATTCTGGCTAGGCTTATAAATGCCTTCGGGCAGAGAGTCTAGTACCTACCTATGAACCTATGAACAAACATGAGCGAAAAAATATTAAATGAAATATACCAAAAAAAAAGCGCAAGAAAACTTATTTTGAGAGACTTTTTAGTGCTACTGGCATAATAGACAGTGAAGTAAGGTCTTGTCTTCTCAAAAAAACTTCAAAGAAGTTCTCAGATCTCAGATTTTACTTGTTACAAATAAGATGCATTTACAACTCTAAAATGTAATGTAATGTAATGCAATTTGGCAAAAGATGTTGCCATAGTATACTATCAGCAAACATGATGAGATGGATAATGGTGATGATAGTGATTCGCTGGTTCATAGATATTCCAAGGCCACTGAGTCCAGTGACTATTCAGGCCTTGCCAATACCATCCGTTAGGCATACCTCCTTTCTCCAGGAGGCTATAGAAGTCAATCCCAGAGAAAATTTCTGGATGTCCATCCAGTCATCTACATTATGTTTAAAGGAAAATATTGAGTTGCACAGCTTAACATGCAGAGGATGTTTTTCCAGAGGTTTTTGAGGTGTTATAAACCTGTCCCTTCACCATACTTTATTTATCTGTTGGTGAAGATTTAGGCCCTGCTTTTAGCATTGGTGGAGATATTGGACATGAGATTCAGGAGGTCTAGAACAATCAGGTCTCTAATGGAGTGGTAGGCAAGACGGAGATTATCTCTCAAAAGTCTATAGGACATTGAGTAAAGGGGTAGATCATCCCGCCATACCTGGTAGCTGAGCTTTTGATCTTTTTGGTTAGGAATATTTTTCTGGTCTTTCTAATCGCTTGATATGTTTAGTAAGACACATCTCAAAGGGGGTGTTTACTCGATATCTGGCCTGATCAGTGCTGAGTAGAAAGGAGTGATTACCTCATTAGACCTTAATGGTATTGCTTTCACAATAAGTTGGGGTTAATAAAGGATTTTCTAACAACATTGCACATAGTGGTCAAAAGAGAGAAAGCTATCAGCCCAAACACCCAGGTCCTTGGTTATATTTTTATTTTGTAGTGGTGTGTTATCCAAACAGTATGATGAGGGGAGGCGGTCACTTTATGTGACAATTCAAAACATTCTAACACTTAATTTCAGCCCATTTCTAGTACAAGAATTTACTAGGGAGAGAGATCTGAGAAGTAAATACCAAAAAATGCGAGATCCCAGCACTGAGCCCTGACAGACACCATTAGTCACTTTCATACTTTCTGAATATGATGTAAAGAGGATGCCTATGTCAGTATTAGTAATCTTTTGGTCACAAGTTATTACTTACTTGTAAGAAATGCTTTAATCTATTCAATTATGTGTGTTCTTCATGTATTGTTACTCCCATTTAATGGACTCTGCTACTAGGCATCATATCAATACCGTGTCTTTGTACTCTCGTGTATAACTACTTCTATGAACTCAGCAGTTTTGTTTTGTCCCAATCTCAGTATGTTTCTACATCACCCATTCCCTTCCCTTTTCCATTGTAGCAGCTGTAAAGATTTGCAGAGTAAACCCCGTGTACTTTAATCTGTGCTAACAAATCATGTGAATAGTCAGATTTTTTTCAATATAAATCAAAAGAGTGGATTTACTTAAGAGCGATATAATGCAAAAGGAAATACTGAACAATTTTGAGAGGATAGGAAAGTGACGTATGCCATATTTTCTTGTGTTAGTGCATTTAATTGTACAAGTACTGCTGAAGTTATAAACTTCTGACATAATGGCTCATGAACTGCTGACATTTTACATGATATTTCTATCACGCCCTTTATTTCTGTCATATGCCCCCTCCATTATTGCAGTCTTACTGGACAGCTGTCTGTTAGAGCAATGTTCTTCTGCCATACCCTTCACTGATAGAAAACAGGAGCTGCAAGAGAAGGCAAAATAAAATAGGAGAGGGTTTCCTTCTTTGAATAGCCAAGGAACAACAGAGTGAAATATCTATTGATTTTGTCTTTGTATTTGCATGGGAAGAATTTCAAATCCCCAGAAACTCAAAATGTACTTTGAAAATAAAGAAATTCTACCTGCTAACAAGTAAATTTTACAACAGAAATCAGCTGTGGAAAAAGATCACCTCCCAGTGTAAAATTAAAATAATAAAGAAAATGCAATAAAAATTATATTCCACACTGTTTCAAATGACTGATTATCATTTTCTTCAGACAAAAATGTTAAAGTAGATAAATTTCAGCAATGAAGCAAACTACGAAAATAATTCCATAATTATCCAGTCTACCTGTATTCCACGGCACTTTGACTATTCAGACAAGATGCAGGGCAAGAAGCAGGAGGAAGCATACAGTAACAGCACACACACGTTTTTTCACTTTATGGGCTGCAAGCCACTGCCTGGATGTTTGTCCTAGGACTTGGGGGCTAGCAGATATTTAGCAATATACCATTACAATATCATTTAAGTAAATCCCTCTGCATATGACGCCGTATCTGCCAGTACTTAAATCACACACACTGCTGCAAGGCAGACAATGGACTCTAGCAAGGCCCTCTCAGCTGCTTGTAAAGCTACAACATAGCTGTCTCCTTACAGTTACTGCTGAACCAGCAGTACTATTCCAGCATTTCAAAAGTCACACTTTACAGCAGTGATGGGCCACCTACTGTATGATTAAATACTTTTTCACTTTCAGACATTACAAAGTAAGTCCTCTCCTACATTGCCTTAATGAGCTCCTCTTCACTTTCATCTCACTGCCCACTACATTACATACACAGGCTGTATACTGCTATGGTAATGTTATAGGCCCTAGGACTATGCTCATGATTTTTTCTTTGCTGCAAACTACTAAACTGAGTCTGAATCTCAGTACATGCCCTTCAGCCAGTTTATGCATGCTGATCACTGTATCTTTTAATAAATTGCATTATCAAGTATACTGATCTGATGTTTTCTGGATTTTATGTTACTAATGGTTTGCATATCGCACCTTGCTTTCTTCTGATTTAATACTTCAAGATTTGTGCCAAAACATTTAGGTTTTTACATATCATATGCTGAACAATAACTTTTAGCTTAGCTTAGCTCTCATTACCTTTAATTATTCTTCTAATTTAGGGTTAATTTAAGGAATCCCCACCCCCTCTTTGTAGTGTTTTCATTCAAACAGGTTTGTAATGTTACAAGCTTTTTTAAAATAATTTTGTAACCAAAGGCACTTTAGCTGTAAGTAAAGATCTCTTGGGATAACAGCATGTTCTGCATGGTCTGGAGCACTTATCAGAGGTTATGTAGCCTGCAGATAGTAACTGAAGTAACTTAACCATCCTTCAGTGACACGGGTTATCAATAGTATTACAGTAGGCTCCATCACTATTGGTAGCTTAAACATCTGTCAGTATACAAGGAGCTCTAGAAAGTCAACTGTTGAGATTTCAAACCTCCTTAAATTTTACTTGCATAAATCTCATAAGAATTTTATAATCAGTATTAACAAAATTGTTCTCCAGTTTTATTTTAATTTGCTTCACCCTTTTCTATATTAATTTCAGTACACCTTTACATACTTCTTAATTTTCAAAACCTTTAAACTTTCACTCATTCAGTACTTTTAGAAATAGGTATTCCTGTGCTCTTTCCATCTTCCTGTCTTACATCCTTATTGTATGAACATGTCCTCCATCATCATATATTGTTTTTGAAGCGTTCTCCGTAAAAGGTAATAACTCTTCCTTTCTTTCCTATACCAAGCACTGCTGCATCTTTGATAACATTTCTACTCTTTTCCTATTTTGTTACAATGTTCCTTTCTTTATCTACATATGTACCTTTTTTCCTTCTAATGAACTTATTTCCTCAGGTCATTTGCCATATTATCCCTTTCATTTTATACTTTCTCTCTCAACCTCTATATACACTTTCTTATACTTTATATTTTAACCACCATTCTGACCGTGTTCTGCCAAAAGGAATCATTGCCTTTTGGTCTTTCCATAATCCTTTACCCCCTCTTTTCAATACTTTTCTATCACAATTCTATTTTTTTTAATTTCTTAATGCCTTTACCTTGTTTTGTTATTCATTTGTTCCTACCCATTTCTCATCATAATGCACACAGGAAAAAAAAAATTGCTTGTAATACCCCCTGAATTTCTAACAATGCATGTGTGTGTGTGTGTGTGTGTGTGTGTGTGTGTGTGTGTGTGTGTGTGTGTGTGTGTGTGTGTATATATAAATTCATGTCTTGTTTTCTACATTCAAATGCATCTGCTTCAAAATTTTTTTTCATTTTAATTGCATCATTTGAATTTTTATATTTTTCTTTCCTCATATTACATCTTAGCTCCCCTTATTACCATACCCATATTTGCAATTACAGATGGTTTCAAAAGTTCAAATAAATCTTCCATTTTCCTAATATCTGCATTGGCATATATATATATATATATTACACTTACCTTAAAAACATACTTTCACTTTCTGACAATTGACTGCAGATAGTTTGCCTGCTTTAACTACATTAAATCTAACACTTCAGAATGCTTACAGATATCCACCATCCCTAAACATTGTTCAAAACTCAGATCCGGTATTACTTTTTTTATCCCACTATAATTTAATTTGATATTTTTTTCCTATCCATGAAACTGATATAAAACAGACAAATAATATCTGCCTTACACCATTAAAATACAATTATAACTATCCAATTCATATTTACTGATAAACATGTTTAAATTACGTATTTCCCTGTTTCTTTTCCCTAAATGTTATCAGCTTATTTTTTTTTCAATTCTTCATTCTTTTAACAATTGAAGTTTTTTCTTTTCACCTGATGTCAGTTTATTTAATCTTTTGCATTACTGTCTTCAGTTTGAAGTTTACTACATCTGTTTTGAAGCAAATTTGTATTACAGCTTTTTGTTGCACTCTCTTTCTTGAAAAGTTTCCATATTTTCATTCACTCCACCTTCGATTCCACCTTTTAGCAACATATCATTTACTTCTTTATTTATACTCTGCTCATCATTTCCAACATAATTCAACATTTGTCCATCACTTCATTTTCTTTTTTTCATTTGTAACATTTACATGCACATCATTAACATTATTATTTCCATCTTCAGTTGCATCCCCCCTTCCCCACAGTTCATCCAAAAGTTTCTGTTCTGTTTACATTTAAAACATTCATCAACATAATTATTTATTGTATGACTATATTCCCCACATTGTGCACAAGTCCTCTTCCTGCATTCACTAATTAAATGCCATCAGAACCATACAATAAACAGACCTTCAGTTGCCCCAGACTATAAATACTCATCTGCAACTAAGTATGATTATTATGCTTGCTACTGCACTTGCTAAATATTTACGTCTCCTTTTTCTCTTTTCAGTGTCACATATGCTTTCTATCCCTCAGTCTATACATTGCTTCCACATTTCAAATTTTAATGTCACTTACAGTTTCACATTCTACTCTTAAACATTTTTCCAAGTCCCTTTTCAACATAAAAAGTAGCATTACTTTCCACTTAAAAACAAGAACTTGGAATCATAAAACTCTACTAATATATTCAGTTTAATACTTTTTTCTTTTATTAGACTTCTCCAGAACTAACTATAACAGGCACACATACACACAATTTTAAGCAATTCCTACAAATATCACAGGACTCAATAAATCGATCACGCAACCAAAATCATTAACTGTGCTTTCTGTTTTGTGACTTTAAGTTCAAAACACACTTAATGGAAATAGCATCATTTAAACGAGGGGATGTTTCTGCATTTAACAACAACTGTCATTCAAGTAAAATGTTTCATGCATAAAATTTTCTTCTTCTGCAACTACCTTAAGTTAATCAAAATTGTCCTTCTAAATATTCCAGTTGTGTTTTATAACATTTTAAGAGCTTTATTATCAATGCTGTATTTTCATAGCGTATTCAACCTGTCTGCTGTCTGTTCATTCTCATTGACAATGGAAACTGCCCCATATAAAACAGGCTAATTAGCAGTGATTTCTTTTAGGACTGATCACTCTGTTTTAAAATTATAGACCATATGAACAAACATTTCTTAGAAAACCTTAATTTCTTATAAAAACTGCTCATCCGAAACAAATTTCAAATTCCCAACCCCCTGGCTTTTAACAATATTCTTCTTTATAAAAATGTGATGATTGCTTTCAGCGTGTAAATAAGAATTTGTAAATATTGGTTTCCTAAAAATTTTATATTTTAAAATACATCCCTTAGAATCCCATTTCAAATTCACATCAAGAAAAGCACATTCATCACATGAAAAGGTTACTACAAACTTAAAAGCCTAATTTCTATTATTAATATATTGAATGCAATTTGTCAATTGAATTTTATCTCCTGAACATGTAAAACAAATATTTTCAATAAAATGACCATAAACATTTAAAAAGATACAAACTGACTACCGAATGCAAACTCTCTTCACAATATTAGTATATGAAGGGGCTACCGCTGCCCCCCATTGCTCTTGTTTTCCTCTGACAAAAATGATCTTTGCCAAACAAGGACAAATGCTATTTATCTTCAAATCTATAAGCAGAAAAAATGAATATAGTTGGATTATTTCTAAAAAAAGCTTTTCTAAAAGCATTTAAACCAAACTCATGTGGGATGACAGTGTATAAATTATTTACATCAAGTTTCACAAACAAAATAAAAATATCATCAAACTTAGCTTTATTTAAAGGCTCCAAGAAATGCCATGAATCCCTAATCTATCCCCAGGTTGGAATAAATTATTTTATATTGGCATCTACATACAGAGTAAATGTCTAAGTTGCTGTCCCCCTGGATTAAATAATTGGTCTAAAGGGGTCACAATAGTATTATTATGCATTTAGGGATGGTAAACACTATTGAGATTCTAAGAAATTCAACCTTTAAAATGCGTAATGTGCAAAAGAAATATATGCACTTCCCATGTCTTCCTACAAAACAGAATCAAAAAACCTATATGCCACGTTATAAATTGCTCACTCTGCTTTGCAATAAAAATCACAATTATTTAAATGTTTCAATATTTTCTCATTATATTTTGTCATGTCCATTTGCATACTACACCCACCCTAATCACTCTGCATGATTTAAACTGGCTTATCCCATGTTAGCTCATTTAATGCAACATTCTTTTCTTTTCTTTTTTGATGCTATAAAGTCTTGTTTTGGGGGAAGCCCTAATATCCTGTCAGATTTATACCTCAATTTTTTTTTCAAATATGACAAAGGTTTGAATGAGCTGTGGGTTAAAAGTGCTGGAATATTTCTGTGTATTGTTAATGCAGTCATGCCGTGTGTCATGAAGTAAAAATAGCAGATTGAATTTTCTTTTGAAAAATTTTAAGTTACACAAGGCTCTTGGAATGCTTGCCCTTTGTGCTGAAACAAAAGATCATCCCTTGTTTAGAATTTTCTTTTATACATTTGACAAAGTCTTAGAGCTTAAACTGAAAACGTTAAAGGAATCTAAATCACTAGAAAACTCCAGATTTGGCATTTCTCCCTTCTGCCACAACCACTCACACTTCCTCTCCATCTATTGTGAAATACATTACCTTCTGTTTTGCTTTCTGCATTTAAAACTCTATTTCACTGCTCTGATTTGTACTTTTCTGCTCTCAGACTTGTTTCAGAATTGGAAACAGTCATTTTAGTCAGCTGGGTGGATCTTCTCACTGTCCTTGTGTCTAAAAACAGACTGTACAATTAGTATAGTGTTTGAGTCCGATAAAGGTATTATTTCCCTTCAATCTGTTGCTGAAAATATAACAATTGGATATGCTGACCCTTATTCAAAAGCTTTGTGACCTCTTTTAAATTTGTTAGCTTTATCTGTCATGCAATGTGTTCTCATTTTGTAAGTTCATCAAATAATTCCAAACATTCCAGATTAGCTTTTTCAAAATCACTATGCTTAACATATATCATAAACAGTTTTGCTCTCATAATTTAGATTATCCATCAGATCTTTGTTATGCTTTCTTACAATATCCATTAACTCACTGCCAGCCTTATCAAACAACGCAATCAATATTTTGAGGCACTGGGAACTAACGTCTGGTGGCACGATACCAGGGCACTTCTATGGGCCAGACTTGTAAAGGCTCCAGGGCTATTAGCCAAGTACATGCCTATGAACCTATGTAAAGAGCAGAATTCTTTCTAAATCCATTCAAAATTTTATATAAATGTAGGCCAACAGAAAACATATTATGGTTAATGCATTTGTCAATGAAAATACTGTCCTATTGTAATGTTTTTAATTTAAACAATTTATTTTCATATTCTTTATACAAATTATTCAATAGTTTGCTATGGGGCTTTAATCCCTAAAGTGGAAAAATATGGAAATGCTAACAATCATTCAGAGCTTACACTTATACTTTCTTGTACAGATTTGACTGCTTTTTTCCCTTTATTAATCAAGGGAGTTCCAGCAACTTGTACGGCTGATCTTGGTTTGGTGCTCGGTCACAGTACCAGTTGTTAAGCAAGACCTTCCTAACTTAGGAAAAGTACTTGTGAATCCATATGGTAAAACCAATGTTCAAAAAACTATAATCCAGAAAAACAAATGGAAACCACAACTATTTTATCATTTTTCCTCTGTGCAGAAAAAAAAAATAGTTATTCCAAGGATAACAGTTTTTTTTCCTCAATCTCCTCAAAATCATTTTCATTTTTTCAAAGTCTTCAAAGTTAAATCACAAAAAGACATTTTACCTAACAGTAAAACAGCTGTAACATCAGGCAGCCTTATCAGCAGTGGTACCATCATACTGTCCCAAATACCATATCTTTTCAAAGGAACATTAAGTTTAGACTTTATTCTTAACAATGGTTTCTTGCTCTGCTGCATCAGTGTCCCTTGACTCCTTATTTATAGTCTCTACTGCCATTGCTCCATATATATATATATATATATATATATATATATATATATATATATATTTTTTTTTTTTTTTTTTTTTTTCTTAGTTGGAATGACCACAGCTGCTACTTCTTTATCTTTCCCCAGTTTCTCTTCATTAAAACCATCCTCCTCCTTCTCACTAAAAACATCAAATGTCCTTCTTCTTTCTTACCATTAGCATCTATTTTTTCCATCACATCTACCTATGATGCCCACTGAGTTATTCACTGGCTCAGCCTGTTAGATTATTTCCTGCAAAACATTACCTGATAACTTGGCAAACAGAAGGGATATTATTTCTGCTTCTTACAATTGCAATTTTTTTCCATCAGGGACCCCTACTCCAAAAGCAAATGCTGCCAATAAAACTCCTCCAATTACACAAGATCAGCTACAGCAGTTCTCCTTTCACTGCCTGCTTGCTTATCTGCCAACCTGACCTCTACTCAGTATCCTCTGTCCTGAAAACATTAGAGGATGTTCCCCAATGTCCTGGTAAATTTCCCCAGATAGCATGAATACCACCTTGGATCTCTCCTGAAAAAAATGCTGGCCTAGTGGGACTAACCTGCTCAACAAAAGACAAATGAAATACAAGTGTGAAATAAGATAAAATGTTTAAGGTGTCAGACTAAAGCATTGCTAAATAGTTGTGCCTGTGATCATGCCAACTCCAGAGCATTAAAGTACCATTCAGGAGAAGAAGTGAAATCTGGAAACAACTGATTAGCATACACAAATGCATACATCAAGCACTCATGTGGAAGCCTGTGCAGTTTCTGTCTATCAAATCATCACAACTGTTGCAGTAAGTCAGGAGACATGTAAACCAAGACCGTAGTTGAATATGCACTAAGGGTAAGTGTTCCAGATGCCACTGTTGACATGACAATCTGACATATAAAGCATCAATAACATCAATATTAGTTTTTCTTCTTTTATGGGGGAAGAGGGGTGATGGGCTGCTTACATCTACAAAACTGCGCATTTCACTAACTACTACATAGGTTTCTGCTTCTTATAATGCCTGCTCTTTCATTTGAGGATTTTAGTTACATTATAAAAAATATTTTTTTAATGACATAATGAAAAGTGCTTGATGGAATTACAGCACCCTAGCAGGAACAACATCGCTGGATTGTGTTTGCTGACTGTTTAGCTTCTTATTCATTTATTTTAAATGAGCATCCTATGACAAATGACATCCCATATAACCCACTTCTGACTTGTAGAAATGTGTAAAGAGCAAAACATTATTGTTCTTGAATATATATCTGTTCTAAATGAACCTCCTCCTGCTGTTACAATATTGCACTGTGGCATTTCACTCAGTAAACTAATATATGTATTTAATATCTCAAGGAGTAAATACATTCTGATTCACAGCGAAAAGTAAGAAGCAATATCGCAGGTTTTCTTGAGCAATAAATATAATGTTTTCATCCTAATTACCTTGATAACTAACAGCACTGGAGAGAAATATAAAATTACAGTGGAGGAGATGAACTGAATCTGAGTGCTGTAATTTCAAAGTATCCATAAAATGTCTACCTCTTGTTTAACCAATCGACTGGGTATAAATCAAAGCTGTTGCAGCTTCAGATTAAATATCATGCCAAAGCTCTCAATGCTCCTTATCTAAAAACACAAAAGATGATACTACATGGCCTAATTCACTCCAAACATGACGTCAAGTCAAATTAATCACTAAACATTGTAAAAAAGAAATGCTTTTAAATCTGGCAGCATCTATTGCTAATATTTCCTCTGTTTTATTTTTGTTTGTCGTACAGGTTTCTAAAGAGGAAAAAAGTCTGATAGGGCATTACTGCAACAATGCATGCCGTATTGACTTCTGTCTGTTGCACTCAAAATTAAGATTTATTGTTCTCCAAGTAAAATATTGACCTTGAAGAATACATTGCTCTTCAGCTGACGAATCCTAAGTAGAATTCAATTATATTACATTCTGGAAAAAATTGAATTTAAAAGCATTCTAGTTGTGATTAGTATAATTTAACATGAAACCTTGGTCCTGGATCCTCTGAGTTCATCTGTTACTAAAGATCAGTCCCTTCATGGGCCTGTAATTCTCTTACTGTGAAATCATTGTGTGATGCTCTGGAATTAATCTAATACCAGAGGCTATGAGCAAGGACTTCCACCAGGGAATAAATGCCAACACTAGATTAACCAGAGTGGCCAATAATCCTGCTTTCCCACAGATCTGTGTGAGTTTTTGCTGATGTCAGCTTTGCTTACAGCCACAGGCAACATCATTCCCTTGTCGGCGCAAACATCTGTGGAATTAATTTCTGCATGTGCTTTCAAGACTTGCTTTATAAATGTGGGACAAGTACAAGCCATTTAGTAGGCAAATGTCTTGCCATGTGAAGATTACATCAGAATATATAAAACCTTGAAGTATATGCTGCAAGCTTGTACCAGAATTTACAACACTAACTACACGATTCAGTCTGAAATTATTTGTAATAATGTTCTCATCAATTAACTTATGCAGTGCAGGCAGAGAACATATTTACAATTCACAACATATTGTATCATCACGCAAAACAAAAGTTCTTTAAAAGTGCTTATTGCATATGGAATACACTACATATTAAACATCTGCAGGGTAAGCAATGATCAGCTACTCATAGATTCCCTTATGTCTGAATAACGGCTATTTTGGCAATGTCAGTGTTACTGAAGCTAATACTTCTAATGTGATCTGCAGATTACATTAAGATGACTTGTAAATCTGCTATATCCAACAAATTGTGTCTTTTGCCCCTTAACTTTCACATGCATGCATGCAGGGAAAGATCTAAGCATAGCATTTAACCATGTTAAGCATGAGAAAGGCATTATAAAACAAACTGAATCATAACAACCTTACACAGTTCCCTATAGTATAAATTAAACAAAATACAGTATTTGACTTACCCAGAATTAACATGTCAAGAACTGCTATGACTGAAACACTATATGCCAAAACTAGTTTCCAAGAAAACACATTTTAGCTAATCACATTTTTGGATAAGTTATTTACTGACATGCTAGGCTGGTTTCTTGATGAGTTCTCTTCTTTTTTATACAATGGAATGCTTTTGATTTTATAATTCCTTCATTTGCTTTTCTGTTGCCACAATTTTATTTTCACTCAACAAATCAGTGTTAGAAAGAAAGAAAAAATAAATAGATATAGATTAATACCATGGATATAGCACAAAAACCTTATGCACAAGTCATACATGTTCCTCATAAGATGAGGAGAGGAAATTATATTATAGACCAAACATCTGAATGGTTATACATTTAATCATTTAGCTCTCAAACCTTCTTTGATCATACATACTGCAAAAAAATGGTTCTGCCACAAGAGTCAGTTTTACTCTTGGAAAACCATGCAGAGCCCCCAGATTGCTACTGGTTTCCTTACTTTGCACTATCCTAGAGTCTCCCTTACTTATTATATAATAAAAATAATTTTCACTGTCTATATTGCCATCTGTGAAACAGCCTAGTCAGTTTCCCTTATTCTGATGAGTATACAGGGTGTGACATTAGTAAATATATACGGGCTACATTAGGTTCATGTATAGACATGACATAGCATGGATTTACCCAGTGGAGATCCTGTAGGACACATTATCATCATACTACCAACCACTATGGGAAGCAGTGGACAATGGGTTATCAGCGGATGCTATCTATCTGGACATGGCTAAAGCATTTGACACTGTCCCTCAAAACAACAAAATAATATTCCAAATGTTGTAACTCAATCGGGTGGGTTAGGAACTGGTTATGTTTTAGAACTAGCATAGTTTGCTTGGGGAATACTGAATCCAAGTCTAAAAAATATTTTTTTCCTGATTACCTCAGGGCTCTGTTTTATTTGCACTTTTTATTATATAATTTCCTATATTTCAAAGGATTTGGATTAGTAAGTGTGGTGCTCACTCTATGGCAGGGTCAGTTATTACTACAACTGAGGATCACAGTAAAGGCCAGCGTTGCTTGGACAAATTGTACACGTAGTTATCTGTTAATAATATGGCATTTAACACAAACAAAACTTGTGTTCTTCATTTTGGTCATAATAAGCATTGAATAACATCACTTTGGATGTAGTGAGTAATGTTAAAGATTTACGAAAAAAGTTGGTTCTGTCTTTAATTCTGATTTGCATCTTTTGAGTATTATTAGAAGAAGCTATCTAGAGATTAAGAATATCTTGAGAAATTTTGTATGTAGGGATAGGGAAATTTTGGTCCCACTATTTAAAACCATAGTAAGACCTGTGATAGAATATGATGGAAATGTTTGTATGTTTAATTCATTACAGACTGACAGACTGAAAGACTGGAAAGGATACAGAGATTTTATACCTGACAGATAAATAAATGGCTACAGGGGCAAGACAGATAAAGATAGATTTATGGAGATTTCTTTATTCACAATAAGATATACATTACTTAGAGTTGATTTAATCTTTATGTATATGTGTTTTAAATCTGAAAGTTTAGAAAGTAAGGGTGGGTATAACACAAAACTAACATCAGAAAGGAACAAGAAATAAAGATTATTTGTTGATAATCCCTAAATATAAAAGTAGAATGTTGGGCAATTCTGTTCATTTTAGAGCTGGTTGGTGGTGGGATTCTCTGCCTCTTAGAATTAGAAACATGCGTACAATTTGTTCATTTAAAAAGGCATTAAATGAGTATTTGAGTGATACAGTTTATGATTCTAGACGAACTGGAGGCAAGCTCCATGAATGTCTATTAGGCCTGGAATCTGAAGTGTTGAACAGTGAACATTGAATATTCTGTTTTTATTAAAAGCAACAAGAACTCTCAAAGACACTTAGGTCTTTTTTTTAATGTAAGCTAGTCTAAACAGAGTGGCTCTGCCACAAACCTAGTGATCTGAATATGCCTATTGTTTACATAAAACATCAAATATTTATATGTATCAACTTGTCTGGAGCTTGAAATAATATGTTACAAGAGGTATTGAATTTTTGTTTTTTTACAGTAAATGTAGATACAGTTTCAATGAAGAACACTCCTAGGATGGGTATTTCCTTCAGTAGGCTCAGCTCTGCCATTTCCACTCACTTATTTTACCATTTTTTTGAGCAAGACAACAGCTAACCCTGTCATATATTCCTATGAGCTTTGATGGCTTATAATCAAAGCTGACTCTGTATGTATGAGCTACCATGAAACTGGACGGGGGTGAACTGGAGGCCTTGACTTCAGCAAGTTATGTGAGTCACTGTAACAATAAAACAATTAACAGTAAAAATAATTGACTGGGGGTGAGCAAATGACTAATAAAGTGAGGGGAAGTAGCTCAAAGAGTGATGCCAGGATGTAGTGCTGATAGAGACTTTGTATAAGGAAAGAAAGGCAAACAGCAGTGAGCTACAATCATTGCCCTCCTACACGCATTTCTCATCTATGACCACAGGCATCACACATAGATCAAGCTGCTTACAGGGAACATCAGAATGGGGTTGTGGTTAATGTCGGAGGGGCAAACTTGGCGTTACATTTGAAAACATTGACAAACTGGACAGAAAGGGCAAGGCAGCCCACAGAGAAAGTATCAGCTGACAGATGCTTTTCTTGTGGTGAATGGCCAACAAAAAGGCCTAGGAGTTTGCCAATGCAGCATGAGGTACGAAGCAGAAATTAGGGAAACACAATCGACAGAATATCGAGGTATATCTTCATAGGAAGATTCTCCAGTTTGTCAACCAAATGCACAATAGTTGTTCAAATCTGAGCAAAGTAAAAATACACGTGGAAAGTTAAATTAAATGAATATAAACAAAGATCTAGTAAATGAACATCAAATACAGCTTTGGAAAGACAGCATTAAACAAATCATGTTCTGCTAGCACAAATGAAACTATTCAATGAAGCCAATTACATACTAAAACTATAGCAGTCTGAAAAATAAACTAGACAATGTTAACTAATGAGAGATAAAAGGCACTTTACATTATAATATAGAACTGATTTGTGAGGAAAAATAGTAAATGACATTTGTCTGCATAAGTGCCCAGAACACCTTAATTCATGAAGTCAATAAAATATTTACATAGTTAAACTAATCAAAAGCAGTTATCCACATACATAATTGAATTACAACGTATTTCAATATCTTGAAATTTCTTGTTCATGGTGCCTGGAAAACAAGTACCTTAATAAATCTGTGCTTGAACTTGGATGCTACATAGAATCTGAACATCAAACCTCAACAGCATATTAGCAGTACGAAATACATTGCTATTAAAAGTTCCAAAACATGCTCTGATTGATACACTGTGTCATACCAGGGAGGAAGAAATTATGGTAGCACATTTGTAGGATGCTAGTGATGTGGGAGTGACTTCATTTCTGGATGCCACATAGAAGGTAAGGAAATGACATCATCTGAAAGTGTTTAGAGTAGCAGATTGAATATGGAAGGAAAAGTTATATACAAAGACGGATGGATGTCATGCTATACTTGCTTTATGATTTGAGGCACTGGAGGCATGATATAGATTCAAAAGTCATTTAAAAGACCGTGAGAGAATACAGTTCAATAGGGAAGGCAGAGACAAAGAGGAGTGCCAAGGAGGAAACTATTATCAGTCTTGGTATAATGAAATACTACTTTACTGAACTGGTTGTAAAAGCCAGAACAGGTGGTAAAAAAGCAAGATAACTGTGCTGCTTAATAGGCTGGGGATGAGGGGAGGGGAAGCATGGGGCTGGAAGCAGCAAAATGCTAGCCGTGGACATTAGGTAGAATAGGTAAACACACTGCCTCTTTTGGCCATGTAAAATGCCATGTAATATAACGTCTGTGCCAAGGATATAATAAGCATTTATTAGTGCCAAATGCCAGTATGTGCTGGTAAAAAGATGGTGACCGATTAGCCAATCAGAGGGACAGAGAAAGAAGTGTGAGCTAGCAGAGAGTACATGTGAAGTACCCTCCTCTTCATCTTCCTCTCTCTCTCCTGCCTGTCTTAAACACATGCTATGAACTTGATGGTGGCAAAGGTCAATGAGATGGCAGAGTGTATAATACAACAAAAATGTAACAGAGATGCTGGCAATTCACTGCAGAAAGAATAACCAGGCTTCATGTGGAAACTGTGCAAGTTCTGAAGGCTGCATGAAGGCCAATCATTAACTGATACTAAATTTGTTAAGGAGCTTAAGGTTCCAGTACCAAAAGCCACTCAAGGCAGTATGATGAATAATGTAAAATAAATCACTGAGATGGATTTATGTATCTTTCCTTTGTTCTTTAACGCTCTCCTCATGACTTTTCCTTGCTTTCTTTTCCTCTCCTTTCCCTCATAGACACAGATGTTTTTCGTGTTTCACTGTTGCAGTAATCACATTTGGGTTATCTGCCTGCAGGTAGCCCTCAGCCAGCCTGAATACCAGAGTCTTGGGATTTCTTCGTCGGATGCTGTCGCTTCTTTCATGACGTCAGGTCATCAGGAGTGACACCATTACATCAGTTTTTCTTGCCGTGTGGTGCCCGAAGCAGAAGCAGTTTGCAAGTGCCAGTCAGCCAACTCCTGAAATTTTCATTTTCGAGTTTCAGACCTGAAGTCTTCTAAAAGATAAGTACCCCATTGGGGATCCTTTTTTCTTGCTCTAACCAATGTCAGAAAAAATTAATAATTGTCTTGCCTGTGGAATGCAAATACCTCACAGAGATTTTCATTCTTACTGCTTCACCTGTTTAGCCCCAGACCACGACGTCCCTCGCTGTTGGTTTTGTGCCTTGTTCAACGCCCGAACTATCCGTCGTTGGGCAATTTTTGTAGCTAAATACTTTTGCTCTCGATCTCCATACTCTGAAATGGCGTTAGTAAGCCTTCCAACTACCAATCTTCCAAAAAAAGTAAAGATAAAGACAGAGACAGACCGCATAGGTCCAAAACTGCCGACGACGCTACCATAAAGGTAGTCACCAGTCCGCCGATACTCAGTGAGGTGTTTTCACAACCCCTGATACCCGCTTCTACAGATTCGCATGCCTCTACTGAGACCCATTCGGAGTCCGGTATGCCGCGAGATGCTTCTTCGACTATGGAACCTGCGGATGTCTCTACCTTGGATGGGTCCGGAGCTGCTGTGCAGGCACCGGCTTTTGAGGGTGTATTCAGACCTACCAATTTTCATATTAAACCGATGACTTCATTTCAAGCCAAAAATACTGAATTTCTCAGGTCTAAAGTTCGCACTACGCCTAGGAAACCGACAACCAAAGCACATTCTCAGGCCCACGGGACTTAAAAACAAATGATTAGAATGGCTGAAGACCTTATTACCTTGATTAGGGGAAGCCAGCCTTCCCCCTCAAAGAGACCTAGAACTGATTTCCCTTCTGATTCTTCTGATCAGGAATCTGATATCTCTGTTTCTTCTGACTACCAGGACATACCCTTATCTACCTATGAGGATTCTGATGCAGAGGACTCCATTCCCTCTGCTTCCCCTCCAGGAGATTTTTCTTTTGATGAAACCCTGCATACCCTTAGGGAGCATTTCCACTGGGAAAGCCAGGACTACTCCCAGTCCAAAAAGAGACTCAGGGAATTTTTAAACCTGCCTCAGCACAGGCCTCTAGCTATCCCTCCTGTTCTGGATACTGCAGATGATGTCTTCTTGGAATCCAGCCTTACCCCGGATACTTTGCCCCCAGCTCCCAGGAAACCTGACAGTTACTATAGAGTACCTGACTCTCACAAATTCCTTTTCAAAAATCCTACTGCGGATCCAGAAATCATTTCTCAAGGACCTAAAGGTATTAAAGCTACTTTTGCCAAGAATCCTACCCCTTCTAACAGGGATTCTATGGCTTTGGATAGATGGGGTAAGAAGGCATACACCTCTGCTACTCTGGCCATTTGGGCTTTAAATTGCCAGTTTCATATGTTAAAGTATCAACAGCATATTATTGGGCTAATTAAACAAAAAATGATGTTGATTCCTGACTGCGCAGAACAGAAAGATTTACAAGAGTTAATGCTTTCTGGTGACCAAATTGGTAAACATACTTTGCAGTGTGTTTATGATGCTTTAGAAGCATCTTGTAGGGCTGCTGTCACTGGGTCTGTTCTTAGAAGGCATGCTTGGCTTAAGGAACAAAACTTGCCAGATCATGTCAAAGCAAAATTACTGGATGGACCCTTAAACCAAAAGTGCCTTTTTGGCAATAAAGCAGAAGAAGTTCTCAAAAGGATGGAGGAGAAAGCTAAATCTATGCAAACTGTTAAAGATTTCTTACAAGTACAGCCACCTAGATTCAGTAGGCATTGGCCTTCAAAGAACTGGCCCTTTCCAGTCCCTTCCAGGCCTTCATAGTCCAAATCCAGGGGCAGCAGACCCCAAAGACTTCAGCCTCAGGTTATGCACAGATCTAAGCAGTGGGGTTCGTCCACATCCAATACAGGGAGTAATAAGCCAATCCCCTACAGTAAACTTTCACAATGACTTATCCTTAACTCCCCCAAGCCTTGTACGTGCACCTTTAGGAGGAAAACTCGCCCTGCATGCAAAAAACTGGGAATACATTGCCCAAAACAAATGGGTTTTAAACATTGTTTCCCTAGGATACAGATTCCACTTCCACTCACTCCCAACCCTAAGTGGATGGCCAGACCTCCCCCCAAACCAGTGGGTGGAGGCCCAAAAGCAAGTACTTTCTCTCCTCAACATCAAGGCTATTCAACCTGTCCTGGCAGAACAAAGGGGACAAGGCTTTTATTCAAGACTGTTCCTAGCTCCCAGAAAATAAAACTTCTGGTGTCCTATCCTGGATTTATGTATCCTCAACACCTTTCTGGTGGTTCCAAAATTCAAAATGCTAACTCTCCAACAGCTGCTTCTTATGTTAGCCAAGGATGCCTGGCTGGCAACCCTGGACTTAAAAGAACCTTACCTGTACATCCCCATAAGGGAATCTTGCAGGAATCCACACCCCCTTCAATAACCACCAATCAAAACATCCCACCCCTTAAAGGGCCAGAAACTCCACACCCAAGACTCACCTATTAATCCAACTTACTTATCTTATCATTGCTCTATATACAACCCTGCCACTATGTCATTATCTACCTCTCCACAACGGAAACTCCTACTTCTATCCCCCTTCATACCTACTCTTATTATACTTTATCTACTTACATTTTATGAACATCTCCACCACATAAACCTTTATTACCCAACAAAGCAAACCTCCTCAACACCATTAGCTTACACTCAAAGTCATTTAAACACACCCAGTGCAATAGCCTACATATCAGCAAAATATCACAGACTAACTCACATCAGATACTATAGGCCAATAGCTAAAAAAATCTCTGTTCCTAACATGTAAACATCTGCAACTTACACTTAGCAACCAACTCTAATCGATAATAGATGGAGATATCCATCCCAATCCAGGCCCAAATTCTATACAGTCTAGAGAGACCCATAACGCAACCCCCACTACCACGCAATCCCTTACCAGACCTCCCAACTCACTATTGATAGCCCATTTTAACATAAGGAGCATAAATAATAAGGTTGCCCAAATACATGCTCTCATGGATGTACACTCATTTGATATCCTGTGTCTTACTGAAACTTGGCTCAAACCATCTATACAAGACAACGAATTTATTCCACCAGGATATAGCATCTTAAGACAAGACCGAATAGCTAAAAAGGGAGGTGGAGTAGCTATATTATATAAATCCAGATTACAAGTGACCTCTATTGACTCTAAACCCCCTCTAACTAGTAATGAAGAAATACTTATCTCTAAAATTCAACTCAATAACCATAAATCCATATACATTATTGCTATCTACCTTCCCCCAGGGAATAACTATAATATCCTAGAAAATATCCTAAATTGGCTATCAACCAATTATCCCCAAGAAACAATAGTACTCGGTGATTTTAATATTAACTGGAAAAGCTGTACTTCTGAACAGCCCTCTACCCATCTTAACCTACATGGATTTATTCAAACTATAAGCACCCCCACAAGGACCAATAAACACAATAACAATGAAAGCACCCTAGATTGGATTCTGATAAATAGACATCACCAAAGTTAGAAAGTAGGGACTCTCCCTGAGGATATAAGCGACCATGCACTCACTTTCATAATCAGACTTAAGAGTGATATCCCAAATCCAATTACCTATAGAACAATAAGGACTAATAAAAATTTTAACCCTGATATTTTCCAAAATGAACTTAAAGCTTGCAACTGGTCACCCCTCAAAAACTTAATTCTAGAGGAAGCAGTAATCTACTTTAATACTAAATTCCTAAGTATTCTTGACCTCCATGCTCCAAAAAGGACCATTAAAACTAGGAACAAACCTGCCCCCTGGCTCTCAAAAGAGACAAAACAAAAAATGCTCCTCAGAAATAAAGTCTGGACCAAATGGCATACTACTAAAAACCCAGAAGATCACATAAAGTTCAGACAGCTAAGAAATGACACAAAAAAAGCAATACTGTCAGACAAAAGAAACTACTACATTCAACTCCAACATACCCAGCAAAGCAAACCACAAAAATTTTGGGCAGGGATAAATACACTCTTACACCCAAGCCGTACTGTCACTCCCTCCCCTGTAGGTACTGAACAGGACAATCCAAAGCAAATCGAGAGTACCTTTAATACATTCTTCACTGAGACCATTCAGTCTCTTGCCAATCAACTATCTCCTGACAGCTCATCTCTGTCACCCTCTAATACTACCTTACCTCCCCCATTTAATCTCAAACCTGTCCCTACATCCCTTATCCGTACCCTTTTACGTAAACTCAAACCTACCACCACTGCAGCAGATCTCCTTCCTGCAGAATATCTACAAAAAGCTGCAAATGCCATAGCCTACCCAATCTCCATTCTGATTAACAGAACAATCTCTGAGGGTACTATTCCTTCCATTTGGAAAATTGCACACATTATCCCCCTTCATAAGGGTGGAAACTCTAGGGAACTATCCAACTACAGACCTATTGCTATACTATCTCCACTGGCAAAAATCATGGAGAAATGCATTCATAAGCAACTGTTAAAACACCTAATAGATAACAACTTATTAGCTAACTGCCAACATGGCTTCAGGCCATTTCACAGTACTACTACTGCCCTTTTATCCTTCTCATGCATAAACAAAAATTGCAATAACAACACCCTATCCGCAGCCCTCTTTATTGATCTATCTAAAGCCTTCAATATGGTTAACCACCAACTTCTCAAAAACATACTGAAAAACCTATCTCTTGATGCACTCACTATACAATGGTTTCAATCCTACTTAAGCAATAGACAACAAGCAGTTATGTGGGAGAACAACTTATCTCCCCATCTCCCCATTGCACTAGGTGCCCCCAGGGCTCTATACTTGGACCCCTTCTATTCTCTATTTTCATCAACGACCTGCATACTGTTATTCCTCAAGCTTCCATAATACAATATGCCGATGACTCCACATTAATATGCTCATCCCCAACTCCAACAGTCCTTCAATCTCTCACCCAAAAAGTGTTCAACATAGTTGAGGAATGGCTACAACATCAGTGCCTCATCCTGAACCCCAAAAAAACAAACTCCTACTTTTTACTCCCACCCACAGGGCCACACCTCTACACTTTACTGTCACATCGAACAATGGAACCATCATATCTCCAGACTCTACCACAAAACTCCTAGGGGTGCTAATTGACAATAACCTTAACTTTGATAGTCACATTAACAATATCATAAAAACAGTCAACAAAAAACTAGGCACCCTCTATAGAATCAAATCCATTCTTACCCCACTAGCAAGATCTACTATTGCCCAGACCCACTTAATCTCTACCCTCCTCTATGCCTCCCCTATATATGCTAACCTCTCAAAGAACAACATGAGAAAACTGACTGTCTCCTACAAAAATATTGGTAGATTTGCGACAGGCTCTACATTCAGAACCCATCACTGTATTAATTATGAAAAACTAGGTTGGCTAGAGTTACCAAATCTACTTCTACTTAAACAATTAACATTTGTCTATAAAATCCTGTATCAACCTAACAACACACCAATTCTTACCAACCTTATCACCCCCTACAGCAACCTTAAGACCCTACGCTCATCTAATAAACTTCTAGTACAAACAGGCAAAACCTACAATAAGGCAGGGGACTCTCTGTTCATTAATACCGTGGGTAAAACCTGGAACTCTCTCCCCAGCGACCTGACCTCCCTATCTTCACTAACACAATTTAAAATCAGGCTTAAAACTTACTTCAAATCACATTGGTTGTGCAACTGTCTGAACCAAGACTAACCTCTCATGTCTTTTTTTTCACTTAAGTTATCTGTCTTAATTACTGTATACACTAACTGCCTAATGAAAACCAGAATTATCACAGGCCTTTTAATTGATTAGACCCTCTTTCTATATCCAAATATGGATTTCAGTCTGCCTACTATGTTAACAAAAGATACTTAACATAAGATTCTACAATCAAATGTGTTGTTAACTGAACATATTTCCTTATATTCTAATCTACTTACATCTATATGATTTTTCATGTATCAAATACCTTAATTTTGTACTGTACTTTCACCTGTTAAACTTTGAATTGTTTTGTTGTTTTTGTTTTGTTTTATGTATAATATTGTACTGTAACTTCGAGGAGCTTTTCTCCCCGGGCCTCTGCTGAAAATGGATATGTATCCAGCTGGACTAGCCCAGTCAACAAATCTAAAATAAATAAATAAATAAATAAATACCTTCGCTTCAGGGCAGGCTCTATGCACTATCAGATCTCTGCACTTCCCCCGTTGGCTTATCTACTGCGCCCAGGGTGTTCACAAAGTGCCTAGCTCCAGCCATTGCTTTTTGCAGGCAGAGAAGTATTTAGATTTACCCATACTTGGACAATTGCCTGATTCAGGCAGAAAGTTAGGATTTTCTACTACAGCACCTGGCATTTGTAAAGAGACTTCTAACTTCACTGGGGTACACCATCAATGAAAAGAAATCACACCTAGTACCCTGCTAACAGACTGTATTCCTGGGAGCAAGCTTGAACACAACTTCCCAGGTGGCACTCCTCACTCCAGAGAAACAAATTTATTTGACAACTTACTTCAACCTTCTGGCCACAAAAACCCAGCTATCTGCAAGGACAATACTACAAACTTTGGGGTTCATGGCCTCTTGCATTCTGTTAATTCCATATGCAAGACTGCATATGAGGAAGCTGCAATGGTATCTAAAAAGTCTATGGTGTCAACATTCTCAGGACCCGGAAACAATAATTCTTATCATTCTGCTGTCTAAGGGCAGAATTCCTTTGGTGGGCAGAGGCCTGCAACCACAACAAGGGACTCCCTTTTACTCTACTCCCTGCTGCCCACACTCTAACAACAGATGCATCAGATTATGCATGGGGGCTCATATGGCAGGGCAGTGCATTCAGGGCAAATGGAACCCAAAGCAGATGCACCTGCATATCAATCAAAAAGAAATGTTAGCTGTACAGAATCCTCTGACAGCCTTTAAAGGCCTTATTCTTCCAGGACAACTATTGGTAAAGACAGACAAGACCACAGTTATGTGGTACATAAATAAGCAGGGGGGAACACATTCCTACCCACTCTGCAGACTAGCCATGGCTCTGTGGAACACAGCCTTGAGCAGCCAAGTACATCTACAAGCTCAATTCCTGCCAGGCAAACTAAATTCACTGGCAGATGACCTAAGCAGAAATCTCATGGACCCACACAAATAGAAACTGGAACCCAAAATTTTCACGCTTTTGGGGAAGAGATGGGTTATACCAGAGGTGGACCTGTTTGCTTCCCCTCAGAACTATCAATTGAACAAATACTACACCAGAACTCCCCACAGCCAAACTTGAAAGGTGGATGCCCTGTCCTTTTCCTAGGAAAGCCTCACAGTCTATGCCTTTCCCCCTCTGCCTCTCCTCTTGAAGGTTCTACTAAAGATCAAACAGGACAAGCCAAGGACAATCTTGATTGCACCAGACTGGCCAAGCCAGCAGTGGTATCCTCTTTTGCTCAGTCTGATAGGGCTACAACCATTGCACCTGCCTCAGACCCCTTCCCTGCTGTCCCAGCAGGGGGGCCAAATTCTGCACCCTCAGCTTCAGACCCTGAACCTTGCAGCCTGGCTAATCCCCTGAACTCACCTCTAGCAACCCTCAGTAAGGAGGTGCTGGATGCCATTCTCGAGGCAAAAAGGCCTAGTACTAGAAAATCCTATTCAGAAAAGTGGAAAAGATACTGTTCCTGGAGCCAGTCTCAAGGGATAGGCACAGCTGTGCCCAACGTACCTCATATACTAGATTACTTAACAGAAATGCTCCATAAGGGTCTATCCTTCTCTTCAATTAAGATTCATGCCTCTGCCATCTCAGCTCAGTATAATACTGAGCCACCCCTCTTCTCTCATCCTCTGGTAAAACAGTTCCTTAGAGGGCCCAAAAATATAAGACCTCCCCCACCAGGAGAGCTCCCACTCCATCCTGGGACCTTAACTTTGTATTGGAAAAACTTACACTTCCCCCCTTTGAGCTGGCTGCTACAGCAGAGTTGAAATTCCTCTCATGGAAAACACCTTTACTTCCGGCTATCACTTCAGCAAAAAGAATGTCTGAACTGCAGGCCCTTATGGCAGTGGAACCCTTCATTATCTTCCATGCGGACAGGGTTTCCCTCAGAACTAACCCATCTTTTATGCCCAAGGTGGTGTCTAGTGTGGCTTTAAACCAGTCCATTCATTTGCCTAATTTTTTCCCTAATCCTCAAAATAAAGGGGAAAGGATACTGCATTCTCTAAACGTGCACAGACAGCTTAGATTATGTTTGGACTGGAATAAGCCTCTCAGAAAATCTGACAGCTGCTAGTCAGCTTTGCTGCAGGGGCAGAGAGGAAGGCCATTTCAAAGCAAACCATATTTAAATGGATAGCACACTGCATCCATTTCTGTTACAAGCACCATGGAAAACCTACACAACAGGGGATAAGAACACATTCCACTAGGGCTACTTCTACTGCTACTGCATTTCTCAGAGGAGTCCCTACCAGGGACATCCTGGAAGCTGCAACCTGGAGCTCTGTACACACTTTCACCAAACATTACCACTTGCCTATATTTTCTAAATCCATAGCTGGATTTGCCACAGCAGTCTTACAGGGCCTGATTGCCAGTCCTAATGCTTCTTAATCTACCTCCACCCTTCCTTAGCTTTGGGAATCAACCCAAATGTGATGACTGCAACAGTGAAACATGAAGAACACAGTACAGTTGTGTACACTTACCATAAATGTAGATGTCCGAGTGTATTCAATGTTGCAGTCCTGGTTACCTTCCCTCCAGCCTCCTGATTGTCTTTGCTTTCACCTATCCTTTTTGGTTTGGCAATGGCATATCTTTTTCTATGTGTGTTTGCTTTTTGCTGGGAGTGTTCCACACCATATAATTGCTTCCTATTTTGGCAGCACCTGACATCTGGAGCAAGAAAACCTGATGTAATGGCATCGGCTGCATGTTTTATACTACTGACGACCTGACATCATGGAAGAAGCGACAGCATCCGACACAGAAATCCCAAGGCTGGCTGAGGGCTACCTGCAGGCAGATAACCCAAATGTGATGACTGCAACAGTGAATACACTCGAACATCTACATTTATGGTACAACTGTACTTTCCTGTCTCTCCAGCTGATGAGTGTGGTGCTTTGATTAATGATTGCTGAAACCCAGTAACTCTGTTGCTAAAAAGATGCACTGTGAAAAGGATGAACAGGACTACCAAGCTGACATCATGTTGGACAGCAAGCTGTTATTCATATATTTCTCACACTGCTTACACCAGACTGTGTATATATATATATATATATATATATATATATATATATATATATATATATATATATATATATATATATATATATATATATATATATATATACACACATCTTGTCAAACATTTGTCAGACTGTTTGACAGTGTGTGAGATTCAAACCCTGTACCCTGTGTTTGTAGGGCAAACACCTTAACCAGTTTCAGTATTTCGAGCCCAAGAAGCCAAATCCACATAATAGCGAAAGTTTTGAAGCGAGAAATTTAAAACGTCAAATACTGGAGGTTTTGAATTTCACACCTCTAAAGTTCTGCTATGGTCATGTATTCAGGTAAGTGTGTGTATGTGTGTGTGTGTGTGTGTGTGTGTGTGTGTATTAAGGGGTTTGGGTAGGGGCTGTGGTGTGTGTCAGTGTGTTTTGTTGATGTGATGTGTGTGTGCGAAGAGAAAGTAGCTTGTGTGGTGGTGTTTTGTGTGTGCTTGTATGTAGTGCAACCTCGGAGTGAGAATATTTAAGTGGGGGGGTGTGGGGAGCAGGGGGGGCTTGCCCCCCTGCTTTCATGTAGTAGAGTGATTGTGTGTGTGTGTGTGTGTGTGTGTGTGTGTGTGTGTGTGTGTGTGTGTGTGTGTGTGTGTGTGTGTGTGTGTGATTCCACTTCTTGGGCTCGAGATACTGAAATTTGAGATTTCAGTATTTTGGGCTTCTGAAGTGAATCCGTGGAGTCAGTTATTAATACCACAAGTGATGAGAATTCTACCCTGGTGT
Source organism: Protopterus annectens (assembly GCF_019279795.1). Lineage (NCBI taxonomy): Eukaryota > Metazoa > Chordata > Ceratodontiformes > Protopteridae > Protopterus > Protopterus annectens. The sequence continues at coordinate 601,486,575 of NC_056725.1, read as the reverse complement.
CACTCCTTACAGCATCCAACAGCACTGCAGTGATTCTGAATTATTCCTAGTTCTTAAGAAAGAGTTTGTTCAAGATCTTCTTGAAAAGATCAAGTACAAAATTAAAAGGGTGTACACAGGTCACATCTCTTTCACACTTATCTGTCTGCCAGGCTGTCTATGCATCTATCTAGTCAGTTATCCATGCATATCTAGCTATTGAAAGACATGTTAATGTACACATGCAAATGTATACTTGCTCTCATACACACACACGCAGACACACACACACACACACACACACACACACACACACACACACACACACACACACACACACACACACACACACACACACACACACACACACACACACACACACACACACACTCACACACACAGACCACTCTGCTAGTGCAGATGAAGGCATGAACATACATATATGTTTTATAGTTGCTGTAATTGCAGGATGGGGAGCAGCAATGTAAAATTTTCTTTCAGCACTCAGCTGAACAAGTAATGAGTAATGAAAATATCTCCAGTTTTAATGTGTTTACTAAGAAAAAAACAGGCTATTGTAAGGGATTGATTGCATATTAGGGTATCAATCACACAGAAAATTATTTTCCTCTAATCACAGCAAAATAACGTTTATTCACCAATGATAAATGAAAATAAATCACACCTGAGGCTGACAAGATAAATAGCCAAATATAGAATCTGTTCTTAATAATTACTACTGCCTTGTTCTAGGAATTTCATTCAAGTTAATTGCAGTGTTAAATGTTTAAATACAAACGTTTCCATCTCTGTCACTCACTCTACCAGGCCGGAGCCTAAGGGCAAGAAGCATTCTGTGTATGACTTCATTTATTTTTTATTCACTGCAGCTCATCAAAATAAAGCCACAAGACACAGGCCTTCTGATAAACACAAAATTATTTTCTGGGTTTTAAATCTGTATCAAGCACTGTCACACAGATAATTAAACCAAGAGAAGGGCAGTTTTACAAAACTTCGTTCTACCAGGAACTGTATGGCAGGATACTGGATTGACCACCTGCGACAGTCTGTTTTTTTTTTTTTGTGGGTGGCACATCAGTTTATAAGCAAGCAAGATATGGTATTGTAACCAACAGTCAATGGGCTCAAAAAACAAATGTTAGTGTGAGAAAAAATAAAGAGAAGCAATGCAAGATTTTAAGCACCTATTTACAATATGCATCTGTAAGGGAAGCTAGTTGATCAATTGAATGCAATTTAAGTTTAAGTCAGTTAGGTGGAGAAATTATGCTGAAACAATTTTCACCAGCAATGGAGGCTTTCCTGTTTTCTATTGTTGTGAGACCATCGGAGTAGGCATATATAAGTTCAGGGTGGGGAGGTTGCCCCTGTGAAAAAGATATTCCTCCAGGGTTTGGCAAAACTTATTTTGGTATAATTTTTTCAGTGAACTAACTTTCCCTTAAATAGCATTTGACATATGAACATGCTTCCATCTGCAAGTCACCCAACATACCAAGCATCCAGCCTACTGATAAGATAATATCAATTTTCTATGCCACTGTTGGCTAATTCCCCAAAGTTTCACATTTTTGACAACTCTTGCCATGCAAGATAGCATAGGTTAAGCTGCACCTGTAGTTAGATACTGAGTGCACAGCATCTTACAGAATTTTAACAGCATGATATGCACTGTAAGAAAAGAGACATTGCTGTACTGGGGTTTCTTTTTAATTTGTTGATGTTGCTTGACTTGTATTTTTGTGTGGAAACAAGAACAGATTTTAAGTTTACATGTAGAGTGATCTCATTTACTCAGTGAGTTTTCAACAGAGTTAGCAGGTATATACTCACAAGCAGATAGGAAATGCATTCAAGCCAAATAACTCAAATCATTTTCCTTTGAACTCTGGTTGACTGCTAGACTGAAAAAGATAAATCTAACCAATTAAAGATCTGAGATGTATGCAGTCTTTTCCAAGGCTGATGCAAAAATGCTAATGTGATAATGTGTTATGTGGTTTAGAAATAAAATGTGTAAAACCTGCCTGTAGGGCACCTTACCAGGTTATGCAGTGTAAAGCTTCTCTCAGTGTGTAACGCAGCTCAGTATAAAGTAGGACAAGGAATGCCAATGTTCCCCAGTCTGTTACTGGGTTAAGTAAGGAATCAGACATTATTGTTGCAGTCTATATTTGTGTCTTGTTCTTCTATTCCATGGTAGAAAGAACAAACTCCATTTTCTTTAACCAGTTTTCCCCTCCCACTCCAGTTAACCAGTACAAAGGCTGGTGGTTTTTCAGTGGGCTTTCATACTATCTGTGCTCTACACTTCCACAGTACAGGCACGTGTTAACTGTCACAGTGCAGAACTTAGCCACACAGACTTTTTTCCCTTGGCTACTACTTTACAGTAAACCTACTCTACCCACCCTCACCATCATCATCTCTTGGTTCTGCACCCTCTCCCACTTACCGCATATTATTACCTTTATGCTTACTTAAAGTGTATGTCACACTTTCCATAACAAATGTAAATAGCCAACCCTTAGTAATATAAGTAATCTCCTTACCATATACCATGTCAAATTTTACAGTGGTTGAGGCAAAAAGTGTGCTATTTTCACAATTGATTTCATTCATAATCACCACCGCTTGCAAAAATTTTCTAGTAACTCAAAACACCTGGCATAAAATCATGAAAGAGTGTACCCACAATCCCTTACTATGTACACTAATGTATAAGCTAGCATTCTTCCATGCCAGATGAAGCAATAAGGGAGTCTTGTATCCTAATAAGACAATTTGCCTGCTATTTCTCACAGGCGGAACACCCATCCTTGAAAATATAACACATCTGATGATCTATTAGTCAAACTATATGTAAATAAGCACCTGTTCCTCTAACGAAGTATGGTGCTTTTGATTACCCAAAATGTTTTGCATGTGCACGTAAATTACTGCCAATACCTAACTTGACATCATTTTGCAGGTGTAGTTACAAGGAAAAACTGAGTCAATAATAAAACTAAAATATCAAAAAAGTCATAATCTTAGTTTTGTTTTCAAACCACTTGCTGCTTTAACATCAGGAATATATCCAGAAGTAAAAGTCACTATAAAAGAGAGATGTATGAGAAGCATAGCAATACACTTCAACCAAACCGTATTCTTTATGTCACTGATAAACCAATCATGTCATTACTATGATCTCTGACTCCTACTATCTTTAAAATACTATACAACACTTAAACCATTTGTACCAAAACATATTTAGGCCTTTAAACTTCTTAAATTTCCTCTTCAGTCTGCATTATTCAATGACAAACATACCTCACACAAATACCAACATCATCAGGAGTATTACCTTATACATAATTCTTCCTTAACCTTAGCATTGAATCAATAAGTCAGACAATAATTTTCCTTAATACTAGTCACAATGAGAACACTATCCAATCAACAACTTTGTCTTTGACACAACGAGAACCTTTTACCTCTTTACAGGCTAATAGACATAGGCTCTGCATTGTAAACACTGTTGGTGGGTCCTGCACTCAGTAGTAAAAGACCTGCATGGACGAGATCTTTAAATAATAATAAAACTATGAAATATGCACAGATATGTTAGCATGTATAATTCATATGTAGATAATGGCATGGCAGTGTGATACAGAAGGATTGTTAACATTTTGCAGTACAGCAGGTACAATATGTGCAGATATGTTAGAATGTGTAATTCATATGTAGATAATGGCATGGCAGTATGATACAGAAGGACTGGTAACATGTATCGGTGCAGCAGGTGCAGTGTACACTATTTCCTAGGCTGATTATGATCATCTTAGCCATTTCAGACTGGAACAATGTGCTAATTACATATTCAATACTAATGCATTTTGAGCTTGAGCAAATAAGAAAATAAAATTAATTAGTTACACTGGTACAGGGCAGTTAGTATTGCATAAAAGTAAGATAAAATCACAAACATTTTCCAGATCATAACAGCAGCTGTGATTTAAAATCACATCACACATCTGCTGTATGTTCCCAACCCAATGGCCAGTCCTTTCTCTTTATTTCCATTCTCAATCCTTCTTTGCAGACTACAGTAGAACCTGAACATGTCCCCTTAAGTCATTCTCTCTGCCTTTCATACTATACATATTCTGTGGCCTCAGGCTTTTCTTCTCTTTGTCACTCATTCTTTCTCTCCACGTTCTGTCATCATGGCCCTACGATCATCAGTCATTTTGATCTTGCTGGTTAAATCTTTAAACTTTCTTACTTCATTTCTTAGTTTTCTGATACAAAAATGATTGCTTTGAAGAAATACTTATACTGAGAGAATTTCTAGCATGGATAAGTTCCCTGATGCTTACTTTGATGTGTGTTTATTCATAGCATAATCACAGCTTTTTCTGCTGCTGTTCTCAGAACGTTCCTTCCAAAATACAGTAATTTCAGTGTTTGTGCTTCTGAAGTGTAAGGCATTTAGGTACTGTGCCTCTAAACCCATTACCACTGAGTCTACCTGTCTGATAAATAACCAATACAGTCAGTCAGGTACTGTACTACCTGCCAACATACTCTATGAAGTTGCAGGTGCTTCTGCTCACTCTGTCAGAAGTGGTACATGACAAGCATATATCAAGAGGGTTACAGTGGAGTCACAGGACACTGCAAGATAAGACAGCAGGAAGCTTGACTCACTGGCATGCCCAGGTGTACAGTTATGTTAAAAATCCACAACAGTGGTATGTT
>NC_056725.1:601371829-601476829 GCF_019279795.1 Protopterus annectens | reverse complement strand
CATTATTTTATACCACATTGGTGGGTACACTGGGCATATTTAACATTTTTTCTGTGACAAAAAGGATCCTGAATTATACAATTTGCTGCCTGACAGACTACTAATTGGGCATTTTTCTCATTTGAAGATACATCAGTCCTGTGGTGTGGGTTGGAAGTTTCATGTGCCAAGGTGATGACTGCAGAGCAACTGCTTTAGATTATTACTGCTGTAGCAAAGGAAAGGCTGGTGATTTCCAAGTCCACGTCAATGCCAAAGACAGTTAAATTTTTTTAGCAACTCACCAGGGAGGAAGATCTTGAGGGATACCCTGTAGCCTTAGGAAGGATGGAACCTGAGTGACCTGGCTTGAATCCTCTCAGTCCAGGGGATGGGACCAGACTGATTTTGCTAGAATTCGCTCAGCTCAAGTAACAGGTAAACCTTTAAAAGGCTTAGCACTGTCAGAAAAATAGTTGGTGTTGCCTCTGAGACACATGCTCAAAACTTTATAGCTGAACATTTTCTAGTAATAAAATGTTAAGATCTCAACTGTGTGATTGAAAATACGTACTTAAATGATGATTAGATCCTGAGGGTTAACATACTAAAAGTAAAATGATACTGATAAATTTAAAGGGGCTTTGTCTGATACTTTAAGAAAGTTGGTTTTGAGACCAGTTCTAAGGACACCAAACATTTTGTTTTACCGACAGAGTGACTATAATGCAATGAAACTATGTTTAAAACTTAATCTAAACTTATGGTAAAGCTTTGTCAAATTCTTAAAAACAAACAGAAAATATCAGCTGCAGACATACTCCATTTTAAATGTGCAATAAAAGTCACACAGCTAGGTTTTATTCTAGACATAATATCACTGTTATACCTGTTCTATCTATGAAAACTGTAAGCAGTGAATAGCATACTGCCAGCCATACTGAGCTTATGGAATGCAACAAACTGTCTGCCAAAGTAGTTTTATCCACTTTCTGCTATTTTTATATTGCAAAGTTAATTAAGTGTAATGTCTTAAATGACAGACTGGATCTGTAATGACTACTAGACTCAGGCAGTATAGTTTCACTTATAATTGTATTATACATGTATCAAAAGAAGACCATTACTAAGAAAGCTGTTGAAGTAGAATTACATTCATGGAGATAGGAAACAATATCCCATTATGCAAGTAGAAATATAAACTGTTTTTTAATGAAGTTCATCCTGTTTATGTAATCCCCAGTTTAACAAATGATATGAGAATATAAAATAATTTCCCCCTTTAAAAGGTTTGAGGATCTAAATCGAAGAGGGTAATCTTTTAACAGCCAATCTTATCAGTGTGGGGAGGGGAATCAGGAAAGTGAATAAGCCTGCAAACATACATCTGCCTAACTTGGAAAAGGGAGATGTAGACAGCAGACATATTCATACCAGTGTATGAATTCAGCAAAGATCACATCAATGTGTTAGAAAGCTATAACAATACAAAACATTGGCTAAGGACAGAGGGACCTGAAGAATCTATTAAATTTAAGGAGATATGTCAGCATACACCTATGGCAGAGAAGTCTGCAAGATCAGAACCAGTAGAAGAAATGAAGTTACACAGCAAAATACTGCAGCCTGAAATTATTGCAGAGAAAGGAGCAGACATGACTAGCAGAACTAAACAGAAAGGAATCACTTCATTGACAGGATGCATTCCAGTAGGACAGAAATAGAAGAAGCAGAAAATGTACAGCCTGGGCATAATGCTAAACCTTCTGTCAGTCTGGTCAATTTCAGAAAACCATGCCCTATTTCCAAAGAAAGCAGAACTTCTGTATGCTATGTAAGAGCTCCTGGGTGAGAGTACAATAAGGACAACATGGGGCTGTTGCTTGCTTCCACAGCTTATATTTCGTCTGAGTCACCCTCATGCTCTTTTGAGTGGATGGCTCGCCACTAGGTTTATGATCTCCAACAGGGTTTGCATTAGTTTGGAAATTCCCATTTGACATTCCCTAATCTGCAGCCTGGGATAGGTGATCAGACATCACCTCCTCAGTCACATTTCTCCCTGGCTGATTCTTTCACTGCCTAAGTTACAAATGGAGCTTGAGTTGACTGGATCATAGTCAGGGTGCTGTCTCTCTATGCCTTAGAGGCAGCTAAAAGTGGTAATTATTTTGCTGATACCTGTGATACTGCTGAATATGTAGGAAATAATTTCATTACTGTAGATTTGTGTATTAGAAGTTCTTATCTTTATAGTATGCAGTTCACTACTGCAAACAATTTTTCTTATACTAATAAATTCAACACTGGAGGTGGTAACTTTACTTTTCCAATTTTTAGTAATTACTCTTCTGGCTATAGTAAGAATAATCCAAAGAAGACGCACTCAGTTTTTGGAATTATCCCAGTAATCAGAGCATTAAATAAAACTAAATATTTAGAAATATTACATCTATCTGAACATAGAGCTTGAATGAAGTTATTAATTTATTTCCAAAAGGTGAGATGACTTCAAAGTCATATACTGTACCATATGCGTTTAACCAGCTATTATTTCAGAATCACATTTCCAGCATTTAATTCTATTTGATTTATACATCATTGTAATTTTGTTAGGAGTGACAAAAGCTATGTATAAAAATTTCCAAGTGAAAATTTTCCAATATAATGAAGATGTGGTTTTATCTGTAGATTTTATTATTATTTTCTTGTATTCTTCAGAGAAGTCTTCATTATTAATTTCTGAGAAATAAATAGGAATATATTCTAAATATGTGAAATCTAACTTCAGAATTTTATAAATTTGTGACAAATATGATTTATTTTTCATTGCATTGTATTGATATTTATTAAGAATTGCAATAATTTGGGGAATGATTTCTTATCTAGGTATAATATATTATTGATCTCTGTGTTCTCAAAGTCTCAAAATGTTTGTAAAATTAACAAAGTCTCAGAATCTTGGTATGTGTGTGCGTGTGTGTGTGTGTGTGTGTGTGTGTGTGTGTGTGTGTGTGTGTGTGTGTGTGTGTGTGTGTGGTGTGTATATACATATGTATATATATTGGTCTATATGATGAACACTTTGTTTTAATAGGTAATATAAGGGACTATTTCCATGACAGGGGGACTTCAGCAGTTGTTTTTATTTCTGTATAGACCTTACCTAATATTTTAACTGCATCATCTGGTAACATTTTATATAGTTCTGGTATAAGACCATCTAATCCTCATTATTTTTTAACATTTTATTTGATCTTTTATTTCTGTTAAACTGAATAGCCTATCATATTTTTCATTTGTTCACTTGTTATTTTATTATTTATATTTTCCTTTAGAAAAGTTTCAACTATATCATCATTATCTAGGTTATATGTATTATTATTTATATTTTCATAAAATATTTTAAAGACCTTAAGAATACTTTCAATACCTATTCTTCTTCTTTTATTATTTATATGTGCTATAATTTCTTTGATATAATTTAGTTTATTCATTTTCTTTAATCTGCAAGCAAGTTTACGCAAGCTTAAAGGGTTTGCTGAATATGCCTGAAGTTTAAGTTTTTCCAGGTTTATTGAAACTTTATGATTTAGAATTTCAACATATTTTGTATTCAAGGTATTAAGTTCAGACTGACATATAATGTCATTTGGTTTTATATTTGACTTTAGTACATCTATTTTGGCCTAGAGTGTATTCAATTCTTTGTCCTATTCTCTTGTTTTCCTAATGCACCAACTTTTAACTTTTCCATTAAAGCAAGCCTTTAGTGAATTCCACAGGGCAATGTCAGATACTTCATCATTCATGTTTATTTCTAGGAAATTTTTGATCTGTTTAATATACCAATCCTTGAATCCTTTCATTTTATAATGTATGCTGCTTAAAGCATTATGGTCCGATAATGGACATGAAACTATTGAAACTTCTCTGATATGTGATAACAGATTGAGACAAAACTATTACCAATATTTATTTGTGTTCCATATCTATATGAATAATGAGTAAATGTAATTGTTTTCCTTAGTTCACATATATCCTTAAAATTCATTAGATATACAAAATTTGTTAAGTATTTGGCTGAAGATATGATTCTCAGCTTTCTATCTGCAGTGGAATATTTGTCTGATAAAATACAATTAAAATAACCAGGCATTTTAACTTTACCTTTCATGTAATAGGCTATAGCATCTAAGTATTTTTTTTACATATTTAACTACAACCACTGGAATCCGATAGGAGTTCACCAATCTATATAGTTTTCTATTCAACTCACTTATAACAATGCTTAACATACCATTTTTATCAACATAGGTATCTTTTACTTTAGTAGGGTTTACTGTAGGGTTAGGGTTTGAGTTTTGAATGTGGGTGTGTTTAAATGTGTTTGTGATACTTTTGTAATCTTTAGAAACTGTAGTTTCTATGAGTACTAGTTTTCAATTTGTTGTCAAGAAGAATGAAATGAACTGATTAACTAATATTTGTTAATTACCTAACTAATTAACTACTGCTCACTGACTACTTAAGGTCATGTTCTCAATGTTGTTTTTATCTGAAGAAGTCACAGTATTTACTGTGATGAAAAGCGTTTCATTTTGGATTAAACTGCTTGTTCTTACATTTTGTGTTTGGTGCCTTCCTTCCTGCAACCAGTTTTCAGTTTTGTGATCTTTTACTTTAGACATTACTGGAGAGTTCTTCCATAAAATGAGGGTGCCCCTTCTTTTAGCTCAAAAGCCAGAACCTGCTAACACCAAATAATTCTTTAATGAAAGTTTATTTGCATCTTTATTAAGTAAATGCGTTTTCTGTGGAAATACTATTTCAGCTTTATGAAATTGCAAGTATTTGAACAGACTCCTCCTCTTTACTAGATTATTCAATCCATTAATATTAGTAGATATACATTTAAAATCAGACATTTGTATAAGAGAGAAAACAACAGGTATAATGAAATCACATTTATGTACAGAACTTATTATATACTTTAACAATAGAAAATATTTAACTATGGGCAAAACATTTGAAACAAATAAAAAATTACCTACTGGTATAACCCTAAAACATTCTACCATGGAATAACTTATTCCTAGTTTGTTGAAAAAGACAAACAAACTACCTCTCAAACTCTCCATTAGACTAACAAAGCTTAGCTCATACTTCTGATTCATATCAATGTGTCTCAGATTTTTAGTATGCACCATCAGTGAGTCATTGTGAATAAAAAAGTTAAGCAGGTGTTCAGAATCTTTATTATAAGTTGATCAAACTGAATATCTCTACGATCATCTTTCCTTGTACCTCACATTATCTTCCTGGACTACTATAGGAAGGAAGGAAGTTGTTATTTTCACATTTATTAATTTAGAGGTCAAATGATTTTATATTTTTTCTATTTTATTTACTGTGTGTAAAGTTGTTCATTGGTTCATAAGTTAGTACCATGCTAGCTATCCTTGTAGGCCATTCCAAGCCCAGCCAATTACCCCATATGAGAATCAAACTCTGCACCTTGTCCTTATAAGGTGAACACTATAACCATTATGCCAACCTTTCACCCTTGTATACATATTTATATTCTTTAACTATATACATATTTACTTATTCTGATCTCTTTCTATTTCTGTTTGTATGCTGTGTCTTGTACTATTGCTATATTCCTAGGTTTTATTTTTTAGCTGCACTCCTAGGTATAGTATCATATAATAGAACATTTATATTTAGTCGTATATATTTGATACTCTTTAATCTAGTAATTCTGTTAGAATCAGTCCTATTTTTCCCTAAATATTATGCCTAATAGTATATGAACAAACTTCTGAAAAATCTTCCATTTTAAGATTCAAACTTTCCATAATAAATTGTTCTGAGATATTGTTTGGTTATCATTACAATCAGACAATAACACCGAAACACAATCCTAATTTTTTGTCAGAATTGTCATTCTATAGGTTAGTATATAAACTATCCTTTTGAAATACTGCAAGCATTCAGAACTATTTAATAACTGACACTGGTTTAGAATGTAACACACTGTCATTTGCTTATTATCTACCTTCTATTCATTGACATCGTAACATATGATCCAAAATATTGTGATTATTTACTTTTAGACAGGAAGAAGTAACCTAGACAGTTCTTAGAATTTACAGAACTCTCTCAGCATCATAAAAGTGCTCAATGCCCCGTTCGGAATGTATCTGACCAGACACCTGCTGCAGCTTGAAAGGCCCCAAAAGTTCCTCACCAAAAGGATAAAGGGTCTCAAAAATATGTCTTATGCTGCCCGACTGAAAGAACTCCAGCTCTATTCAGTTTCATACCGCTTGCTCAGAGGTGACCTGTGCCTGACATATAAGGCCATGTCAAACCCAGATTTGATGAATATGCTTCACCTCAAAAAATCTAGATCCCTCAGAACCACAAGGGCGGGAGACTTAAACCTTGACACGGTTATAAATAGAATGTGCTGGAGGGACAGATTCATCACCCAGAGACTCCCTATGCTGTGGAACAAAATCCCGGTACATGTGAGGCAGAGCACCTCTCTGGCCTTGTTCAAGAGGAATCTTGACCAATGGATGGGAGATTGCAGATATACCCCAGGGATTACTTCAGTGTCACTGCTTGACAGAGGCACAGCAAAATGATAGGCATAGTTTTATTCAAACTAAAGGGGTGGCGAAAGCCACATAACTATGGGCTAGGCTTATAAATGCCCTTGGGCAGATAGCCTAGTATGAACCTATGAACCTATGAACCTATGACTATAATTAAGCTACTTCAAGCTGGTCTTCATGACAAGGGTTTGCAAATGAACAGTTTATCAGCTACAATTCACACAAAAATGTTCATGAGTGAATCCAAGTCACCTCTACATTATACATCAATCCCTCATACCCTTGAAAACCACTAAAAAAAACAACAAAACATTTCAAAGTATGTGAACCACTAAAAAACAATTACATTTAAAGAAATAACATTTAATGATTCAGTAAGCAGTATTTGTAAGATATGTTTAATATAAAGCAGACTGTCATTTTTAAAAAGAGACACAGCATATAAACTTGCATTAAAAGAATGACAGTTAGAGTTATGTGTGATCCAGGTTTAACTTGTAAAAGTGTGAATGTTGCTCTCATTATTTGATAGCATTCCAATAATAACTTTTATATATGTAAGAAATTATATTTTTATGCTTTGTTTATAACATAGCATAACTTTAATGGGTGCTATTGCATGTCAAGTATACTATCAGTAGCAAGCATTCAGAACTACGTATAAAATAACTGGTTTAGAATGCAATTCACAGTCTTTTGCTTAATATCTAACTTGTACTCATTGGTATCTTAGCTGTGTTGAAATAAAGCATAAAGTGCTTAACTGAGGTGGTGGAGACATCCTCAGACCTACTTAAGACATAAGACAGTCTATCTATGGTACTATTTATATGTAGAAATGATCAAATGAATCTTGGAAACTTCAGCCTTTCATGACATCTTATGAGGTAAATGGGGGAGATGTCAGTACAGGAAGCAGCTAATAAGCTGGGTGGTAGCTACAGCATGTGTAAAGGACATCAGGATATTAGTTAAACATTCATTAAATGCTGAAATAACAGTGATGACCTTATCGTAGGGATTACCAGCCCTGGAAGGCCTCAGGATAGACCTGATAGAAAGGCAGTAGTGTTTAGTAAATCCCCTGAATTCCTTAAATATTTTTCTCAAGTACTGACTCAGAAATCAAAAACTGTACTTCTCATTTATAGCATACAGAAGTTGTGCCATGCTGTAGACTCACCAGTGGTTTTAGATATGAATTAAGAACAGTCAAAAGTCTTGTTTAAATATACTCACTCTTTGTTGAGCTATTTATTAGAGGTATCCTTAATAAAGGGCAGGAATGGTGATGTTATTTCTATATTACTGTAAGAATTCTGCCCACTTGAATCTACATTGATATCACCATCTGAGCTTGCTTTCATGTAAGGCCTAACACCCTTCATCTTTCATCTATGCTCTGCTTTGCTTTCTCTGTCTTAACTTTATCTTTCTTCTATGTTTCTTTGCTTTCTGTACCTCAACTAACTTGTCTTAAGTCCAACAGCATTATAAACTCATCATCATCAGCCACTCTTTTCCCATTTTTCTACATGGGGTTGGGGTATCGTGTTAACTGTCACCAGCTTTCTCAATTCAGTGCCACACTCCTGCCTTCTTCAACACTCATGCCTGACTGTCGCAGATCTTCTCTCACACAATCCATCCACCTCTTTGCTGGACGGCCTAGCTTCCTCTGGCCTTCATCCTGTCTGTCTCAAATCTTCCTCTCCAGATTGTCTTCTGCTTTTCTGCATGTGTCCAAACCACCGTAATCTATTTTTTTATCTTTTCTGCAATTGAAGCTACTTTGGCTTCTGCTCTTATATCCTCATTTATTTGTCTGTCTCACAGTGTGCAACCTACCACCCTTCTCAGACACTTCATTTCCATCACCTCTAGCTTCTTCAACTGTTCTGCCTTTACTGCCCAGGTTTCTGTACCATACAGTAGTACTGGTCACACCAATGTCATATACATATTACTTTTCAGCTTCTTTGGCATTGTTCTGTCATACACTACACCTGACACTCTATGCCAGTTGGCTGCAGCCCCTCTGATTCTAGCTTTAACATTTTTTCAGACTTCCCTTCTCTTCAACCACCCCTCCCAGTTACTTGAAGTTGTTTACCTGTTCCACTAGCTTCCCTTCTATCACTATTTTCAGCTTCTTCTGATTATCCCCAGTTTGCTGCCATTACCACCATTATTATCTGTGCTCAGTTTCATCCCATGTGCCTTCAGTTTTGCATTCCATTCCATCCTTTACTGAGGTTCCTGTTCACAGTTTGCCTGTAATGCCACATCATCTGTGTACAGCAACTTTGTTGACCTGCCCCCTCCGACCTATTTGCTAATGTAGTCCATCACCAGTATGAACAGCAGTGGGCTCAGGGTTGAATCCTGGTGTACACCCACTCCCCTACTGTAAGACCAAACATTGTTCATACTTGAGTCATTGGGTCCTTGTACATAGCCTGCACTAATTCTACCAATGTTTCAGGGACTTCAAACCACCACAGTACTGCCTAGATCAGCTTTCCTGGGACCTTGTTATATGCGTTCTCCAAGTCTAGGAATGCCCAGTTGGACTCTCTCATCTCTAGCTTCTTCTCAACTATCTCTCTCACTGCAAACATCGGGTCAATTGTGCTGCATCTTGATTTGAATCCAAACTGCTCATCTCCCATCTTACATTCTACTACTACTCTGCATATCCATTTATCAATCACCCTCTCTAGAACTTTCATGCAATGTGATACGAGTTTGATTCCTCTGCAATGCCCACAGTTGTGGATGCCCCCTTTGTTCTTGGACACTGGCACAAGTATGCTTATTTTCCAGTCATCCGGGATATGCCTTTCTCTCCACACTGCTAGGAGTACCCTCAGGAGCCACTTCTCCTCTATCTCACCAGCATCTTTATCATATGAACCTGCTGCTTTCCCCCAACTTCATTTTCTTTAGTGCTATTCTTACTTCTTCTAGGGTGGGCTCCTCTTCTTCTCTCATCATATGCTGTTTCTGGAGCAGTACAACTTCTGTGGGGTTTTCTTCATTCAGAAGCTGCTGGAAATACTCCCATCTGCCTTTGATGCCCTGTGGACTGGTGAGCAGACTGTTGCTGGCATCCCTTATGAAGGGTGTCTGACTATCTTCTTTATCTTTCTGTCTTTGCCTTGCAACCTGATATAGTTTCTTTGTGCCACTTACTGAGTCATTTTTCAAAAGCTGGTACAGTGCCTCCGATGCCCTATTCTTTGCTATTGCAACTTCTTTCTTAGCCAACCAGTAGTGCTTCCTAGCCTGGTCAGTCTTTTCTGTCTCCCACTTCTTCCTGCACACCTTCTTTCTTTTTATGACTTCCTGGCCTTCTGCTTCCACCGCCAGATTTCATTATGTACCTAATTTCCATCTCTGGCTTGGTCACATATCTTTTCTGTAGTCCTAACACATGCTGTTTTAGGTGCTGCCATTCTTGTTCAACTTTACCTATTTCTTCCTCTTCTTGGGGTGCTAGAGCCCTGAGTAATTCCTTGAACTATTGTACTTTCTCTCCAGTCAACTTGCAGGTCTTCAGCCTGGTCTCTGTTGACCTGAACGCCTTCTCTGACCACTGCTTGCAGCTGATTGTGACAACTAGTGGTTTATGCTGTGGACCAACTGTTTCAATGGGGATGACTTTGCAATCATGGATTCTACCCCAGTGCCTTTTCCTTACTAAGAGGAAGTCTACCTGAGTTGCATGTTGGCTACTCTTGTATGTGATCTTGTGACTGTCTCTCTTTCTGAACCATGTGTTGGCTACTATCAAGCCATTTGCCAGAGAGAAGTCTAGAATGGCTTCTCCTTCTTTATTTCTGTTGCCCCAGCCATGTGGACACAGGCAGTCTTCATATCCTGATCTGTCTGTCACCCATTTTCATCACCAATTCATGTTGCCCTACTTTTTCTAGTAGGTCCTGCAACTGCTGTCTGAATGCACTCTTTTTCACACTATCACAACCCTGCTGTGGGGCATAGGCTGAGAATATGAATACTACCCTATCATTACACTGAAGTGTGATTGCCATGAGTCTGTCATTAATTCTGATGATATCCCTCACTGCCTTCTGAAGCCTCTCTCTCACCACAATTCCTGCACCATTTCTAGCCTGTCCCCTTCCTGTGTAGTAGACTCTGGATCCCAAGCCAAGTGCCTTTGTTGCACTGCCCTTCAATCTTGTCTCTTGGATACATAGGATGTCCAGCCTCCTCTGTATCATCATGTCATCCACTTCCAAGCTGAATCCTGTCAGTCAACCTACATTAAGCGTAGCAATTTTCAGTTCACGTTTGGCAGGTTGGTTGGTTTTACATCCAGCTTTCTCTCAACAGAGCTATCCCAATTAACCCAGGCTGGGCAACTATACATCGACCGCCCAGTAGCTTATTGACCCAGGGCTGCAGGGCTTTATGGCGGGCACACTCTGGCCAATAGGGCCACATATACCCCTCCCACCATTAGCAAGGTTCCCTGACGTAGGTCAGCATATTCTAGGTCTTCAACTCACTTATCACCGGTAACTACCCATGTCCATTTTGGCAACATTAGTCAACATGACCGAACCACCAAGAGCCACATTTTACACCATCAAGTGGCTAGCCCTGCCACGGTGTGCAGTCTGTGATCCGTGTTTTCCTATCTTGAGGATACTGCGCACCACAGTAGATGCTCAAAATGGTTGGTCTGTACAACTCTTCCCCTATAGGGCACCATATAGAGTCTGTGCTGCTGCCCACAGCTCCATTCATTGGTGAGTTTGAGATGGAAACACTCAGCATGTTTTTTGAACATGGGAGAAACCCTACAAAGACACAGGGAAAACGTCCAAACTCCAAGCTGGCATTGGTCGGAGGTCAGGGTCGAGTCTTGTACCTTGTGCATGGGAGGCAAAGACCTTAACCATTAAGCAAACTGGTGTCTAATAATAATAATAATAATAATATAAACTCACTTCTTACTATATTTTTAGAAGCTGTTTTGCAGGAAACTGATTGTATTTCTTTACACTTGAGTAATTGTATGATGTCTTGTAAACTGATTATATGTAACTACTTATGTATTGCTTTGTATATCTGGAGGTTTTCTTCCAGGTCCTCAGCTGAAAATGGGTTTCCTGCCCAGTCAGACTTTTCAAGACAAGAAGTGGCAACTTTATTATGAATTGCAACTTCTTGTCTTGCTGTACAGCAACCACATTTAACTAGCTATGGATATTTATCCGATTCTGCAAGACAAAGAGTGGCAAATTCAAAAAGCAACTAAAATTTAATTTCCAACATCCATGGATATGTACTTGTCAGAAAATTACCCAGTGAATTTTTCTTCTTCTCCCAATTAACATATTTGCCTGTTATCTACCTAATTTGTCTACGTATATTACTCTCTGCAGTTAGTTCCTATGCATCTTTGTTGTACTATGCCACAATGTTACTCTGAATTTTTTTTTTATTTTAGGCATTGCTACATTCCCTGTAAATAACTTAATGCTAACCAAATTTCTCAAACAAATTGTTACGGCATTCTCAAAATACTGTACTTTTGCCTTGTATATATTCGTATTGTATATTTCTTTCTGTTTTTGTACTGCTAAGTATCTTACAGGTTTTTCTTATTTTTTAATTACTTTCCTGGAACTTTTATCCTCGAGTCTCCACTGAAAAAGGGCTCTCTGGGCCCAGTTGGACTAACCCAGTTAACAAATGTAAAAATAAAATAAAAATAAATAAATTATGGTCAGATGCTGATAGCCTAAATGTGAAGATGAATCAGTTTGTTTCAGTGATTAAGATGACATATTTGGTCACTTGTCATGATAAGTCAAATAAGGCAGTTGGGGTGTTTTTTATAAAATGTAAATATATACTACAGGTACTGTCACTTTATGACAATTGTAGGACAATGCCATTTTAAGAGTGCATGCATCCCATAACGCACTGCATTTCTAAGCCAGTTGTCACTGTGTTTGAAATGACTGAAGTGTTAACATTGTTTCTGTTGTGCTTCCTTGCTGTGCAGAACAGTTTACCTGTCTGACTAATATGATGGTCTCCCGACATTTCTAAAATGATTAACGAATAGTACTGGGTAACCAATGGTGTTTAGCCTGACATGGTGTTCAGAACTGTGATATTCTCAATGAGCAAGAACTGAAAAATGACTTATCAGTTACAAAACCATGCCAAACCTCCAAAAATGAATGCACCAAGCTCATACTTAAGCATTTGACAAAAAAAAGAATTTCTCAGAGAAATTGTTTTACAGAAATGTAACTGTTCAGCCCAGAAAGAAATTAATTTTAAGATGGCAAAATTCAACTGACCAAACTCATTTGACTTTTCGAAGTCATGCGGCTGGCCTACCTAGATACCAAGACTCATGCAATTTCATGTAGCAAACAAATCAGATAACGAAACAGACTAAATCCAGGTAAATATATTATTGTATTCTATGGGTAGTGAGGAAGAAGCCATATACAGTTCCTTTTCATCCTCAGAGGGCCAGACTGTTGTATAAAAGTCAGTTATTAGGAAACACAATGAACATTCTGTGCCAAAAGGAAATGTAATACATGAAAGGGCATGATTCAACCAAAGTGTACAAGTCAAGGGTGAATGTACTGAAGCTTTTGTAAGATGAGTGCATGAACTGCCTGAAAATTGTATTTTTAGTGACAGAAAAGAAAAATAAATCACTGACAGAATTCTTACTGGGTTAGTGACAAAGAGATGCCTCAGAAGTTACAACCTGAAGTTAATCTAACTTTAGAGAAAGCAATATAAATTGCCAGAGAAGCAAAATTAGGTAAAAGCCTTAAAATGCCAATGTAAACATGGCCAATGATGTATGCGAGGTAAAGCACAAAGTTAATGGTAAGTTTAAAAATAAGCATAATTCCAATTAAACTAAACAAACACACAAAAAGCAGAGTAAGTAAGTGTGGCGAATGCATGAGGTGTGACCATTATCATACTCAGTCAGAAAAGTGTGCAGCGTGAGAGAAGGTTTAAAAGTTGCAAGAGACTGGGCTATTTTAATGTTGTTTGTAAAGATACTTAATTAAAAAGGGGAACACTGAAAATAACGCTGAAAATAATTTTCAGAAATAATCTGTCATTGGTTTAGTCGCGACTGATTCTGATGTAGAAGCAAACTGATAAGTTAATATTTCTATTCATGGAACTCAAGTGAGTTTCAGGAGTGATACAAGGTCTGATACAACTACTATGATATAACGTGTTACATTGACCTAGACCTAGAAACATCCACAGCTGCATAAAGCAGGGACTGAAGTCTGCAGCCCTACAGTAAACCCAAGTCTACTGATAGATTTCTAGTCATGACAGAATAGAACAGGCACATGTTTAAATACTGGGTCCATGTGCTGGATAGTTTATTTTATTTATTTATTTTATTTATTTTCAGTTTGATTACTGGGGAAGTCCACTGGGCCCGAAAGTGTCTGTTTTCAGTGGAGGCCCGGGGAGAAAAGCTCCATAAGCAATACAGTAAGGGTTACATAATTTTAAAGGTATAATACATATACAATATCCATACAGTAAGGAAATGCAAATGCATAAAAAGTACAACATACAACACAGTTAACAGATATTAGAGAACATCACAGTTGACAGGTGTTAGCATTCAGAGCAAGCATGATCAACGGTCTTCATAATAAAAGGTCTAAGGGTTCTTGTGTTATACTAGTAGGGGGGGACAGTTTGCATGCAGTTATTCTAATTAAGTAAGGTATATACTTAATGTGCAGTCAATAGAAGTAATTTGCTATTTACAATATATACATGCTTGGAATCAAGTGAGAGATTGCTTAATCAGTGACTGAGAGCTTGAGTCTGTTGTAGGAGAATAGAAATATGAGTTAGAGGGAGGTGAGGAGCAAGGAGTATGAAGAACCCATTGGGGAATTCCCTTGAATTTAGGTAGGGTGTAAGCAGGAACATTTCCATTTGGATGACAGGAATGAGAAAAGCTGTGTTTTGAAGGTTTCTGAGTTTGGTATAGTCCTAAGTGAAGGAGGGAGAGAGTTCCATTTCTTGCCTAGTGAGAAAGAGAGGAGAAGCTGGCCAGCAGGTCGTTTGGGTTTGTGGATAGAAATTAAATTTTGGTGTTCAGATCTCAGAGATCTATTTGGGATGCATGGGGGAAGGATGTTTGTTAAGGCTGGGCATTTATCTGGGTGGAATATTACTTTGTGAGCAGTGGTGAGTGTAAGGAAGTCTAGGTGGTTAGACAGTTCTAGCCAGTTCAGAGATTGTAGGGTAAGCAATGATGAGTAGAGGTTTTGGATTTAGTTGCAAATTTAGAGATCTTATTATAGCAATTTTCAAGTCTGGAGGTGATGGAAGCAGTCAGATTTGTTAGAAGAGGGCCTCCATATAGTAAAGATGGAAGAAGGTAGGTAGTTGCCAAGGTATGCGAGAGAAAGAGGTTATCCCTCTTTCATATATAATATAGGTTATTCCTAGTTCATATATAAATAAGCTGCACAGCCAGATTTATTGAAGTCAGTGTACAGATGATTCCACTCTCATTTGCACATCTGACAACCTGGTAAACCTCTAAAAAATTACTCAGGAAGCTTTAACAATCATCGAAACATGGCTTCATAACTTACAACTCATGCTCAACCCAAAAAAGACCAATCTACTACTTTGTTCTCCCCAAATCCCTCTCTCACAAAAAAGAAATAAAATTTAAAGTCCTCTGTCTTGATAATACAACTATTGAAGTCACTTCTCATAGCAAAGTACTAGACGTGAACGTGGATGATAATCTTACATTTTACCTGCATATACAAAATTGCATAAGGAAAACTCATAAAAAACTAGGGATGCATTACAGAGCCAAAACCTTTCTCACTGACACAACTAAAGCTACTCTTGCCACTACTTATCTCCTCCCCACACTTCTTTATGGTGCTCTCATCCTTACTAACCTCCAGGCTTTGCGAAAATTAAAACGTGAACAATGCTAAGACAAAGTTGCTTAATTTGCAGCACATACCCCTTTCAGTATCCACCACGGTGTACCACTGAAAAGCCTAAATTAGTCAGAACTGCCACATCAACTAATATACACACTTCTTACCACCCACAAAATTATCTACCTGTCCAGTACTAAAAAACTATTACATACAACTATGTTCCTAGTCGGCCATTGCGATCCAATAACCAAAAACTCCTTTCTATAAACCTAGCAAATCTGCTGGGCCTCATCTGTACTCATACAAAGCTGCTAAGGCCTGGAATTCCTTACCTGCATCCATCAGGTCTATGCTCTTCCTCCCATCTTTCAAAACCACTCTGAAAGACTTCCTAGCTAAAATCTGGCTCTGTTCTTGCTCAAATCCAGGATAAGCTATATGTGAACAAGTATCTTTTCAATCGTTATACTTTTAATTCTCTTCCCTGACTTTCTCTCTAAATATACTATAAGCCTGTTTTTCCCTCACATCATATTGATATTCATGTTTGTATTAAACTAACTTACTTTTACTTTCTCCACAAACTGTCTAAAGTTTTTCTAAACTTTAAATGATTATCATATACCTTGTATTGATTTTAAACCAATGTTTTATGTTTAATTTGTTATAGTTATTTAAACTGAAAACGTTTTTGTTTTATTTTTGAAGATTGTAAAATTATTGTTCTTAAAATGTTTTGTAATAATTCGGAGCTTTTCTCACTGAGCCTCTGCTGAAAATGGGCTTCTATTCAGTTGGACTTTCATGGTAGTCAAACATCAATAAATAAGTATGTTTGGTGAAACTGATCTGCTTGATTGTGAACCAGTAAAGACTAGCCTTAAACCAGACGCTGTTGTAAATGCCTTGGCCATGCCCAGGAGTGTGACATTTCCAGTGTGTTAAATATACAGGAAAACCTAAGTGACTAAAAAGCCTTGACATAATTGAAAGAGTAACTGAACTGACTGAGTTGTATGCTCCAATGGTCCAAGTAATTAAAAAGAAAGGTCACATGTGAATAATTTAATTAAAAAAAAACAGTCGGCAGCCTTACATTAACTATCTGGTAGACACCTAAATAAATAACAAACAGAATCTTCTGCCTGAAGGAGTAAGCCTGAAAACAGTACCCACAAACAACCTACCTGGAGGTTGATCTAACAATTGGCTAAGGTAGACCCCTAAATAATTAACAAACAGAATCTTCTGCCTGAAGGAGTTAGCCTGAAAACAGTACCCAGAAACAACCTACCTGGAAGTCCATCTAACAACTGGCTAAGGTAGGCCCCTAAATAATTAACAAACAACATCTTCTGCCTGAAGGAGTTATCCTGAAAACAGTACCCACAAATAACCTACCTGAAAGTCCATCTAACAATTGGCTAAGGTAGACCCCTAAATAATTAACAAACAGAATCTTCTGCCTGAAGGAGTTATCCTGAAAACAGTACCCACAAACAACCTACCTGGAAGTCCATCTAACAAATGGCTAAGGTAGACTGCTAAATAATTAACGGTATGTATGTGGTGCTGCGGTAGAGTTGTCACCTCACAGTAAGACGCTGTCCGGTTCGATTCTCAGCTAGAGCGTCTTCTGTGTGGAGACATGCGTGAATGGGCTTACCTTCGTTGAAGGTTGTGCATCAGGGCTGGTAACTCGGCATGCAAAAATCAACTACCAATCATTAGCGGACCGGAGTTCCACTGTGGCGACCCCTAACCGGGAAAAGCCGAAAGACACAACAACAACAACGTACGTATTATCACAACCACATTTCTAACCCCGTATAATTAAAAACATTTTCGGTTGTCTAAAACTTTTGCTGACTTTTACATGCAGTAAGCCTGAAATCCGCAGCAGAATACTGTTAGAAACGTTTAATTTCTCAGAAATAAGTAAGTTGTGCCTGTCTTTCTGGGGCTGAAAACGCTTACTTACATCATTTACTCACAGACAGGATCTGAGTAAGTGAGTGTTGCTGTATTAGCAACAGTTCTGGAGTCCTTTCTGCTCCACAATTTGACGTTCACAAAGTGCAAGAATACATCTACGAAGGAGCTTGACTTTCAAACAAAACAGGGTCATGCCATACGTACTGAATACAGACACCGGATTGTTCGAAGAAAAGTAGCATTTCTTGGACTTAATGGATGCAACCGACATGTAACTGAAGCCTACATAATCAGAAGTCTTTCTCAAGAGTTGATTTAGGAAGCTCATTTTAAAAGTAGTACAACCAAGTTAAACACTTAGAGGATCGCAGTTCCCCTGCTTTTCTGGGCAGAGTGGTACAAAGAATGGCTGTAGGCTGCATGTTTTAAATAATGCGCTTGATGACAATTGTTGTCCATTTGCAGGTGGTTAACAACCTCCTGCTTGTGCTTCTTATTCTGATTCCTCTTTTCCAAGCAATGTGAAAAAGTACTAAGTGGAAGTTTACCCACTCATTTGTACTTCTACAGTAATATATATTACTTATAATTCTATATAATTATGCCATCGTTTTGTGAAAACATTACTAATTGCAGGAGGTTAAAAATCTGGTTGCGATAATACGTAAGTACCTAATTAACAAACAGAATCTTCTGCCTGAAGGAGTTATCCTGAAAACCGTACCCACAAACAACCTACCTGGAAGTCCATCTAACAATTGGCTAAGGTTAATACCTTAAAACTGTAATGTAACCTATTTATTGTACACTGCTGACCTGGGTCAAACAAAGCACATTAGTCTGCTCCATTAGCAATCGGTTCCCTTTTATAATTATACTAGTTGCCCCTAGCACTCCATAATCAATATTGGATTAACTATGATTAAACCCTGCATATTGTAGTTTCACCCTGCCCTCCCACATATAGCCCAGAAAATTGCAATCTGAATCCACAACCTGTAGCTAACATTTACCCTGTAAGAGTTTAAGGCATAGTCTAAACTTTAGTGTAAAAAAGGGGTAAAAATACAGCAAAAAACTCTAATTTAAAAAAATGACCATTAAGCATCACTAAATATTTACCCATAATTAGCAAAACCTAAGAATATACCCAAGAATATACTTGGAGACAGTGTTAGCCTCTAAACTCCTCCCTATTCTACTACGTATGAGAGGTTTCAAATACAACTACAGAAACCACCATTTTTAAACTCCCAGTGCTCCCTGACCCAGTCAGCAGCCTTACATTAACTATATGGTATGTTATCTCATAGCAAACTGCATTAAAACAGTTCTTGTCTCTGTGTTAGGTTAAAGATAGCTTAATATAGCAGCTAGTGTGAACGGACATTATTTAGAGTATGAACGGAGCTTAATTAATTTAGTCCAGGCAATTCTAGGTGTTTTTTACTGAGCAACTGAAGCAATTAATTAAGCTTCCATGTGCTTTCCTTATACAGTACCAGTCAGTATGTATGGCATTCTGTAATTGTGACTGCATTCTAGCGTACTGTTTTCCGCTCTGTGTGTTTATTTAGCAATTAATGCTGTATTAGAAGCTTGTCTAACACTATTGCTTATTGCAAGTAAAAAACGAACATTTACGGAGTACAGGCTTGGAATGTTTGCATGTGTTAATTGTACTGCTGCATGTGGAACGGCAACCATATTAAACACATAGTTTTAAGCATTAATGAAACTCAGCTTACTTACCTATCTAAACAGTACTGAACAGAGTGAAATCAAGATCTAGTGTTGGCTTACATTGTTTTCAGACTTGTATTGTAAATACAGAGCTTGTATTCAATCTGTAGCTATATGGAGTTACTGATTACCATATATTCTCTGGTTGAAGTGCATGTTAACTTTCTATACTAATTAATCGTACCATAGCTGAGGCTAAAATTCCCACCATTTGGAAAACATCCTATGTAATCCCACTACATAAAGGAGGTCCCTCCACTGACTTCTCCAATTATAGACCAATGGCTATACTTTCTCCACTTGCAAAGATCATGGGAAAATGCATACACAAACAGCTCATGAACCACCTAATCCAGAATTACCTCTTAGCCGATACCCAACATGGCTTCTGTCCACACCACAGCATGACCTTCACCCTACTAACTTTTACCAATACTATTAATAACAACCGAAACAATAATCAAATATCCTCAGCCCTCTTCTTGGATCTTTCCAAGGCATTTGACATGGTGGATCATCAACTGTTGATACACACCCTGCAGACTTATTGCCTAGATTCTAAAGCCCTTCAATGGTTTAAATCCTACCTCAGTGGGAGGCAGCAGGCTGTTCTCTGGCAGAACACGCTCTCCATCCTATTACCTACCACCCTTGGAGTCCCACAAGGCTCTGTACTAGGCCCCTTCTCTTTTCCATCTTTATTAACAACCTACATACTGTCATCCCTAATGTTAATTGTATCCAATACGCTGATGACTCCACCCTGATTTGCACAGCTACATCTCCTGCAGACTTGAGGTTTGATACCCAGGCCACCTTTAATACGATAGAAAACTGGCTCTCTGAAAGTTGACTGTTACTAAATCCCAAAAAAACTAAAATGGTGCTATTTTCACCCACACAAAGGTCTACTGCTTTTACCTTCACCATAAACGCAAAAGATGGGAGAATCATCTCCCCTGACCCTTCTACAAAACTACTAGGTGCCCTTATTGATAATAACCTTAACATTTGACCTACAAGTAAACCAATTGATCAAGACCACATATAAAAAACTTGGGTCACTATACAGAATAAAAGCCTTCTTAACCCCTCCAGCTAAGCTTGCTATAGCTCACTCTCACCTTCTCTCAACACTTTTATATGCTTCCCCTTCTCTCTAATCTAAACATATCTGTACTTAATAGACTATCAACATGTTACAATCACATTGCCAGGTTTGCCACTGGCCTGCCCTTTAGAACACACCACTGCATCAACCTTAAACAACTTGAGTGGCTAGAACTTTCCAGTCTTATCCAATTTAACCTTCTGGTTGTGGCCAAGAAAATCCTCCTAAATCCAGATAATTCACCTGCCCTTAAAAATATTATCTCCCCCTATAACAATCCGAGACTGCTTCGATCTTCAACAAACTTCTAATTCAAACTATCAGAACTAACAATGTAGCTGGGGACTCCCTCTTTGCAAACTCTTTTAGCAGAGTCTGGAACCTACTCCCAGCTGATATTACATTGCTCTCCTCTCTAACCCAATTTAAAACCAGACTCAAAAAGCATCTGGCTCTAAACTGACTATGCCACTGTAACAAGCCTGGCTAACTCTTACCTTAAATTATTAGTCAATTTACTGTCTATTTTCCCCAGACTATAACCAGGGGGTAACCCTAACCTGTGAATTTGTTTTTCTTTCTTTGTACATATCAAATCTGTAATGTGTTTTCATTATTATTAAATGTTACTGATTGTCTTGGAGCTTTTCTCCCCGGGCCTCCGCTGAAAATGGACATGACTCCAGTCGGTCTATCCCAGTCAACAAATGTAAAATAAAATAAATAAATTGTGTGTGGAAGGTTCATTCTATCTGTACAAGAAATCATAGCACCAAAACTTGTTAATGCAAAAGTGTTTTCCATAATAAAAGCTTCTAGTGGATTCTGGCAAACATCATTAGATAAGGAAAATCCAAAACCGACAACCTTCATCACCCCTGTAGGAAAATTCTGTTTTAAAATGCTGCAGCTTTCACACAACCAAAGCATGTGAGATATTTCAGTACAAGAGGACTGGTTTACTCAACAGGCTAGGTGGTATTCTTGCTGTTATTATGGCTGACATCCTGTTTTTGGTCCAAATAAATAAATTCATGATCTGATATTAGAGAGAGTGCTCCATATTATTATAAATCCTAGTTTAAATTTAAGCCAATACAAATGTTGTGTTGCTATTGCAGAGCTTGAAAACGTTGGCCACAGCATAAGTGTGAGTAGAACTGACCATATGCAAGCAAGGTCAGAGCAAAATCCATTTTGTGTCACTGAGCTAAGACAAGCCTAAGCAGAATTAGCTTCTTCTGGGAATTTGTACCACACCTGTCAACTGTGTTACATCCTTAACAGACCTGTTAAAGAAGGATGACCCTTATCATACGAACATGCTCAAGCCAAAGCATTCAGTAAAATGAAAAAAATACTAACAACAGCTCCAGTGCTAGCATACTATGATGTCACTAAACTGACAACTGTGAGTACAGATACTAGTAGCTATGGCCTGGGTGCAGCATTTCTCTACGTGGATGAATAAGTGTTATATACCACTACCTGCTCCTCCAGAATACTCAGTGATGCTGAACAGAAGTATCTATAGATCAAAAAGGAGTGCCTTGCAAGTGTATAGGTACATGTGAAATTGTCCAGCTACTTATTGGGGATTAAAAGTTTCCATCTTCAGACTGACCTCACACCATTGGTTCCACTAAGAAATTATTTCGATCAATGTGCCTGGAAAACAGTAGGTGCAGACATATTATCCAAAAATCATAAACATGAGCAAAGATTATCTGACACTGAGAAAGATGTCGCCTCTATATGCAGAACATAACGATGACCAGACGAGACACTACCAAGAGACAAGACAAGCTTAAGCAAGCTAGCCAAACTGATCGAGAGTTATGAGCTGTTATCCAACATGTGCAAAATGGATGACCAAATCTCTGGACACAAACCAAACATGCTCATGCATAAGTACCATACAGTCACAGCACAGTTATTAGATCATTATGGCTTGTTGTTGTATCAGGACAGAATCACAGTACCCTCATCTCAGCAAGTAGAAGTGCTCTGCCAAATACAGGAAGGTCTCCAGGATCTCAACATGTGTAAAAGACGGAATGCAACTTTGGTGGCCAAACATTAAGCAAGAAATCATAAATCTAATGGCAAGGTGTGGATTCCACATTGTGCATAAACTGTAGCAGTGACAAGATCCATTAATAGTTTAATTCAAGCAGCAAGAAGGAAACTGGTTATGCTTAACATGGTCCACAAGAGCAGGTAGCCTAGCCTTTATGTAGGAGCCTATGAACCTATCACCAAACAGGCTGTGGCCTGCTTCTTATCTTGGGGCTGGAGCTAACATTGTGCTTCTGGTGAGAGATAAAGCAAAGGAGCATTGTATCCCAGTGGAATGAACCTGTGGTGAGACCAGCACTAGTAGTAGCCAGGCAGTAGCCATTTATGAGATTCCCCGTTTTTCATCATTCTTGACAAGCTAATTCTTTGTCTTCAGTAAGTACTGCTTGATTTGTTTTTAACTTCAGAATATCTGCCAAAATACTTCATCCTTAAATTTTCAAAGTGAATGTCTTAGCTCCCCTTCAAGTGTTTGGCAGTACTCAGACTCAGACACCTTGAGTAACATTTTTCCTGTAAAAGCACAATTGAAATTTCTCCAATACTTAGTTGTACACAGGACAACTAGCCTGCAGTGACAAGCACTGTTCCCATAGTTGGAAACTGGATACTCCTGACACTGATTGATATTCTCACTCCAACTGTCTAATCAATAAAAAAGAGTCTATTGCCATGGATATGAACTTTCCCACTATCTCCATTACCAGCTTGGTGGATATGGGCATCCTGAGGCAATGCAGAAATTGCCTCATGTTTACTGACAACCAGTTAATTCTCAAACAAACTGATATGGTATGTAAGAGATATATTTATACAATCTCACTGGAGGAAAAGCTCTTATATAAAAGTACTCCCAATGTCAATAAGGTTGTTAGTAGTACAAACGCTGCACCCACCACACATAATTCAAAGTAGACATATAAACCCGCATATGCTGAGGCACTTAAATGTAACCTTCCTAAACCACACAGACCTCCTAGATGAAGTACACATAACAAATACACTCAGCAGCCCCAAATGCACTTTTTCAAAACAACACTTTCTTCAACACACAGAGCTACATAAGGCAAGCCACCACAAAATCCAACATTCTAGTCATTGGAGACGCCATTGTGAGACACACTGATGTTGCTCTCATCAGGCTGAGTAAGGAGAAAGTCAGGGTCAGTTACTTATCAGGGGCTAGGATCCACCACATTACACATGCACTCAGGTCACTAGAACACGAGTAACAATATGACTCAGTCACATTCCATGTGGGAGTAAATGACCTGAGATATATGAAGACAGACATCATGGAGTTCTTGGCATATGTGTCTCAGGCTGGTATGAGCCTAGCATTGAGCAGCATATTAACTTCTTCAAGGATGATATCACAATATGAACAAAAGATGATTGGCTTTAATAACTGGCTTAGTTTCTGATGTCATTCTAAAGGGGTGCAATATTTGTCAGCATGGAAGGAGCTGGTCAACAGACCACACTGCTTTGCCAGGGACTGTCAGCACCTCTCCCATCTAGGCTTTCAAATATTAGCTAAAACATTGTCTTCCCCCATACTGCCTTTTTAGGCAATGCCAAACTGAAAGTACTTCTGGCATAGCAAATCAAAACCAAGAAAATCTAAAGGTATCACTGCTCAATGCTAGGAGTCTAAACAAAAAAATCCAGTCGTTAGAACCTCTCTTCACCCTAGGGAATGCTGATGTCTGTGTGGTCACTAAGATATGGTTTAAAGCTGCAGGGAGAACACCAACAGTGCAAGGTTATAATGCCTGCCATACATTTAGACCAGCTACTTCACAGGCAGGGTCTAAAGTTGTAGGTGTCTCTGTTTACATCAAAAATAAATATACTTCAAGGCTGGTCAAACAGGACAATGCACTTGAGCTGCTCCATGTTGAAATCACCATAGAAAAAATCTAATACCACTTCCTTGCAATCTATAGGCCCCCCCTCTATGACACAGGAAACCCATACCATGTATTTAAACTTATCAGAAGCACTAACCATCCAACCCAATGCCATATTCATGGGTGACTTTAATTACCCCACTATTAACTGGGAATCCTATATGATACCAAACATACAGGCACAGAGATTCCTGGACCAGATAGTCAGTACACCAACCAGGGGTGCAACCATATTGGATTTGGTCCTCACTAATATGGGAGAGTGCTGCACACCCCCTACTGTAATGTCTTCCCTGGTAAAGTCAGACCACAAAATGGTCTCCTTTGAAGTAAAAATAAAACCTGACCTCCCAGCTAAACCTGAAATATTCAGGAACTACAAAGGCTAACCTCCTGCTATTAAGTGATAATCTGGCAAAGTTTCAAGCCCCCATAAACCCTGAGAACACTGCTGTCTATGCAGAACCTTTCACAGAAACCCTGTACAAGCATGCTAATAGCTGTATAGAGGCAGCTGAACCCACCAGGAAGTACAGAACTAACTCAAAAAACAAGCCACCCTGGTGGAATCACAAAATCAATAGGCTGTATAACAGGAGGAAGAAAACTGTGGCAAAAAATTAGGAGTTGCAGGACCCAGCAGTATAAAAGCACTCTCATCAAACTAAACAAACAACTCAGAGGACAAATAAAGTCTACCAAAGCCAACGTTGAGTTAAGTTTGGTCTCCCAGGCCAAGGACAAACACAAATCATTCTTTAGATATGTCCACAAACTCAAAGGCAATACACAATTGTGTGCAGAGCTCATTATAAATGGAGCCACCTAAAAGGAGCCAGAAGATATAGCAAACGTCCTGGCTGATAAATTCAGCTCCAACCTTACTCCCCTCTCCCCCCATCAACCTTTCCTCAGGAAATACCATCAAATATAACTCCCCCTACTATCACTAGGGTACAGGTCCTTAATTCTCTCTTTAAGACTAAAAACACTACATCAGTGGGTCCAGACAATATCCCAGGATGCCTTCTAAGTAGCAGGAAACATGACCTATCAGGGCCTCTGGAGTTACTATTTAACTTTGGCCTCCAAACAGGCTTCATTCCTCATGAATGGAGAACAGCAACAGTCATCCCTCTGTCTTCTACAGACCCTGGAAACTACAGACCCATAAGTCTCACCAGTCTTATATGTAAAGCCATGGAAGCAATTATCATGGAAATGATCAATAGAGATATAATAAACCTCCAGACAACTCAGTCTGGTTTTGTCAAGGGCAGATCATGCCTACTCAACCTGGTGGACTTCTTTGAGAAGATAGCCAAAGCAATGGATGAGGGAAAAATGTTTCACACTGCCTACCTTGACCTGGCCAAGGCATCTGACGCAATACTCCACTCAAGCATTGTTGACAAACTCAAGAGGTTAGGTACAAACTTGTATGTCACACAGTGGACAGCTAACTGGCTCACAAACAGGACCCAGGAAGTTAGAATCGAGGAGTCCAACTCTACAAAGAGGCCAGTCGCAAGTGGAGTCCTTCGGGGATCAGTCCTTTTTGGCATTTACTTCTCTGAAGTCAAGGCTAATGTCTGTGGTCTCTGGCTGACTAAATTTGCAGATGATTGCAAATTAGGAGCTGTCATTGAATCCCACACTGACACAAATATTTTCTAGAAGGGGTTGACACAGACAAACAACTGGTGTCAGAGCCATGGACCAAAACTAAATGCCAAGAAATGCATAATAATATCCTTTGGGAAGTCCATCCATCCCTGGTAACTATCATATTGACAACACACCCTTTAGAGTTGACCCAGTAGTCAGGGACTTAGAAATACACATACATAGCAATCTAGCCTTTGATCATCACGTGTCTACAGTGGTGAGGAAATCATTCTATGTTGCGCAACTTATAAACAAAAGTATGGCATCTAAGTCCAAGGAAGTCATTGTTCCACTATATTTGGCATTCATCAGATCTATCATTGAGTACAATGCCCCTTTTGGTATATACCTAACTAGGCATATCCAACAGTTGGAACATCCAAAGAGTTCTTCACTAAAAGAATACAGGGCATAAGTAAAATGTCCTATGCAGTCCGCCTCAAGGCCCTATCCCTGTATTCTGTCTCCTACAGGCTTTTGAGGGGAGATCTATGCCTGGCATACAGGGCATTGTCAGACCCCACTCTGATGGACCTCCTGCATATCCACAAAACAAATAGCACCAGAATTACCCATTCTAAAGACTTAAACCTTGCCTGTGATATAAATAGGACCTGATGGAGAGACAGGAATGTATCCCAAAAACTACTCCATCCATGTGAAGCAGAGTTCCTCCTTAACCCAATTCAAGTGCAACTTAGACAATTGGATGGGGAACAGGAAATTCATCCTTGGTTTGATACCTATGTCTCTAATGGACACAGGCAACCTGTCAATGGTTCATCTCCCAGGCCTCTGCTTGTAAATGTTTCATCTCCCAAACCCCTGCTTACACTTATCAAGGGTATCAGAACTTGTCACAGATTTGGGATGCATGGCTAGGCTTAAAAATGCCCTTGTGGTCATTAGCCTAGTAAACACCTAATGAGCCTATAATGCCAACACTCTTAATCATTGAGTTCCTAGCAAAATAAAGTTGTCAGTCTGAAGGAAATATCACCTCGTTGTGGACTATTACACTCAAGATATATGAATAATTTGTGTACCATCCATGACTAGTCAACAACTAATAGCCAGGCTCATGGCAATGTTCTCAAGGGATGGTCTACCTTTTGAACTGATTACAGACAAAGGTACACATTCTACATCAAGGGTGGTCCAACAATTGTTTACTGACTATCCTTTCACTCATACTGAGTCAGCTCCTGACTATCCCCAATCAAATGTAGAAGCTGAGAGCAATACACACAGCTGAAAACATATTGAGGCAATCAGTTTGCCAGACAGCTTCCATGGCGTGTCAAACTACTCCACATAACACTACAGGAGTCTGAAAGCAAACAGAACCTGACATACCAGTGCTTGAGTCAAAACCTGAGTGTAAGTTTATTCAGTACAATACATTTAAACAAAATGACCAAAAAAGTCAATGTTTCACTCAAAAGGTTTTACGAAAGACATCATTCTGCACAATGACTAACTCTGCTTTCACCATGCCAAGCTTTCTGCTTAAGTCCCCTTGCAAAAAAACAGGTGTTGTGTTTGTAATTTGTTGGTCATGCTTCCAGGCTGTGACATTCCCGATTAGATCTTGTAAGGTTTGCTCTTGTGGGACTTATGGTTATGATAAGGATCCATTTATTAGTTGTCAAATAATGTACTGCTTGATCACAGTAAAGCAAAACATACACCCATAAACCCTGATATGCAGATGACCCTGTATAGTTAATGGATACTAACCATGTAGGTACATTACACTTCTTTCACATTTAGAAGTTGGTAGCGTATTCTTACCCTTCCCAGCAATAACAATAAACTTTCAAGTCTACTGCCAATAGTATTTGCTTTGGCCTGTTTCATTGTCTTATTCTTTGGAAAGCAAAAATTAATTGTTACTAAAATTACTGATGAATGTCAGCTTTAGTTTGACAGCCGAGGAATAATTCTGTTATAGTACACTAATAAAGACTATGTCAGAGAAGTTAATTCAGTTAAATTTTGTTTTTATAGTTTAGTTCCCATACATTACATCTTGGCCTGCATGGACAATAGGAATTCTTTGTTTCACTATATAAATATTATGACACCTTGGTACCAGTACATTCCAGTAAAGGTGCCTCACACAATGACAGTCCTAGAAAGGCATAGTGAGTACAACACAAACTGACTAAATCTGCCTCCTGTTTCATAGTGTTAGCTGTATTTTGTTGCTTCCAGCTGCACCTCATTATTAAAGATCCTGTGACACCCTGTATCCTTTTTTTAGTAATCATGCTGATCACAATATTATTAAGACTAAAAATAACAGAAATAACAATGTTGCCAGCTCATTGATACCACAATATGCACACACACAACACAATTGAAGAGAATAAATCAACCTTAAATCTTGTTAAGACATCTAATTTGCATACACATCACAAACATAATTTTCTGCTACATAACATGTTATTTATGAACTATGAAATGGCAAATTATATTTCTGCTCTGGCGTGTGTCTAAGGTGGTGTAACTGTTTCTGTCAGAATTATCTGCAGATAGTACATTGAAGATGACAGGAATCATCTGAGAAATTACTGAACCCCTAGTATCACTGCTGACGAGCACAGCCGGTGAGAAATTACATTATTAACATTCTTGCAGAAAACGACTTCAGTATATTTAAAAGGAGAAGAATCTCACAGTGGGATCTACCCAACATGTCTTTCAGACACTGTAAAAACACAAGTAAGATTCTACAGACCTTGCTGCTGGATCGTGTTGAATATTTCTAGGATAACTGAGTAAAATAAATTATATACTGCTTATCATCACAGTAAAGGAAAACATACACACATAAACCCTGAGCTTTTATGCAGATGACCCTGACTTTGGCTCTGCTTCAGAAGCTCCCCTTTCGTGGCAGTGTGACATGGTACAGCTTCAGAACATCTAAACAAAGCAAAGAAATATTAGAAATGGGTTTTTCCGTAACAAATGTATGTTGTAACTGTCCCGGCTGTGTCAGAGCAAAATATATTGTACTGATAAAATGAAATACCTCTTGGGATAAAACTAAGATTCTGAAATAGAATATTCTGCTTTTCTATATTAGAAGAGAAACAACTGTAGTAGATAAAATGTAATGATGTTTCTGAAGAAGTCCACTAAGATGTAGGATGAGGGCACTTAAACATTACATTTCCTCTTCTGCAGCTGTCACATAATATTAACATTCTTGTATGTCTGTGTTTATAAATAACTGTAGAAGTTTTATATACCAAGTCTTGGGTTGAGTGTTATAAGTACTTCACTTCGTTTCTTTCGGTTTTTCCCGGTTAGGGATCGCCACAGCTGAACTCCCGTCCGCTAATGATTGGCAGTAGATTTTTACGTACTGGCTTGTCGGGCCTAACACACAACCTTCAACGAAGGAACGTCCATTCACGAATGTCGCCAGACAGAAGACGCTCTAACTGAGAATCGAACGGGCAACATCTAACTGTGAGGCGACAATGCTACCGCAGTACCATCACCGCGGGTTCCGTTATAAGTACGTCACTAAAGGAATAAAATGTAGCACTAAATGGAATAATGCATCAGCAGCTAGAGTGATCAATATTCACAAGTGACAGACTTCTGTTTAGGCTGTGTGTCATAGTGACGGGGGTAGAACCACAGTTGGGCTCACAAAGATTTAGGTGAAATGGTAAGAAGAGACTGAATGGATTAGACATAATTGATAAATTCTACTGGTAGCATTACATACTCTGTATAATTCAGCACTCTAATCTACTATGTATACACTGTATTAGTTACTTAACTTTTTAATTTACATATTCAATTTTGTTTATAGAATATAAATTTGCTAAATAAGTTTATTACTATTGTGTGTTGCTTATAATATTCTATAATTACTGACAATATTTCTTTATGGTAAGATACTGTTATTGCTTGCTTGCCTCAGGTCATGTCAGAAAATGGTCCTTGAACCAGCCTAGTGACCCAGTCGATAAAAAAAAACAGCTTAACTCATTCCTGGATGAACACAGATATGGTAAACATAAGAGTAACTCTTTGAGTGGGTTATAGGAAGCAGACATGTTTGGCACACACAAACTGGGGTGGGAGAGGTTCAGTTGTAATTACATTATCACACACCTCACTTCCTTCCAGGAATAAGTAAATGTGCAGAGACTTCCCTAAGTAGTACTGGTCGTCAGCTGCAACAGTTTCCACTACCACTGACGACCCACAGAACACAAACTGCTTCAGGCTGCCCAGCACCCTGACATCAACTAATAAAGCCATGTTCCTTAGAAGATGGAGCCATGTTACACAGGACAGGCACTGTATGTCTTACTGGTACAAATAAAGTTACAACAGTAGCTTATGTTACAGAGTTACAACATGACAACAAAACCATTGCTGAAGAACAGAATAAACTTGTTTATTCAGTTCTGAAGAAAGAAATATGAATTTGATACTACATGAATAAATACACCAACAGTTATTGGTGTTGGGGAGAAAGTCCTAAAAGTATGGGCTTAGTAGACTTTGATGACTATAGCTGGTTGGGCTAACATCCGGAAAACAGGTGCAAAGCAAATTCAAAACTCATTCCAACCATTAATACAGATATGTAATTTTCGTTAACTTTGAATACAATGCCATAGAAGCTGCACAATGTATTTCATCATTAGACCTGCACACACCCTGCCCCAAAACATAGCAATGATCCATTGTACTCCTGGCATTGAGCATCTGTCAAAAAGTGACCAAGGAGGGCAGTGCACTGGACCTAAAAAACTCATCAAAATAATCCCTGGAGTACACACATCATTGATAAACTGAACTTCTAATTATCTTTGAAACAGGAAAACATTTATCTGATACACACAAGCACCACATAATTATGTTTAAAGACGTGATGAGGCCAGCAAGCAAGGTCACTACACAGGCAACTGAGCACAAAGGCACTGTATTTCAGTGAAGTAAAGCAAGAAAGCTTTATGAGAAAACACCCTATTTAGATACACTCAGTATTACTCCTCACATTGTCAGCAATTTGGGCAGCGGCCAGTACTTCAGACCTCCATATGGCAATTATTTCAAATAAAATGAGCACTTTATGTCTACTGGCTTTTTAAGCCTGAGTCACCCAGATGCATTTGAAAGATATAAACATATGAAGTTGATTGAGGGGCCCTCTATGAATATAACAAAGTATGAACCCAGATAATTTTCTCACTGTACCACAACCTTAATGGTGCTAAATGCCTTTTCCCCCTCTACATACCTATATGTAGTCTCAAAAGGCATGTTTTCATCTAGAAAAAAAAGTCAATGCAGTAGAAAAGCACTGCACTTTTACTGGACTGTCATATATCTGTGTGCACAGATACAGTGCAAAGAAAATACCTGAACAAGAAAAGTTGCAGCTTAACTTGTAGTGTGACTTATGATATTGCTCAAGTCTTGCTGACTTATATGACACAAATATTAATATTGGTTCATTAGAATTTAAAAGCCTTGTTTATAGCACTGCCTAACATCAGTTAACAAGACCATAGATTACAGATTTCTTACCGTGTAATAGATAATCATATAAGCTAGGCTGTATTCTGACCTGCTCAAAATTCTTATCACATATGCATGCAACCACAGCTTTATTACACTTGTCTTATGTTTGCTCTATGTAAAAAAAGATTATTGGCATTCATTGTTTTGAATGTTGAAATTTTAATTCATTTCTGGGTACCATACACATTTGTTAATCCTGTTTATATACAGATACTTAAAGTAATACTATTTATTTTTCAGAAGAAAGGCATGGAGAGATTGTTCATCCTTGAAGATGTCATTTCTTAGTATGTCGTTTACTAGTATAATAATGCCATGTGAAAATGAAATGCATCACCATGGACAGCTCCTAAGCTTAAAAGTGGTTATTGCTTTCTGCTTACCGTAAAGCATACATCAGGTTGGTCCTAAGTACAGTTATAATGCTATGTTATAACAGTTCCTTCCAACAACTCATATTTCTAATATTGCTGAGACAAATATTATTATTTTCTCATAACTGCTTGGAAGGTAACTGGTTTCTCCTGCAGTGGAAAAGGACAAGTGACTGTGTAACTTTACATTGTTAGATAATACTATTAATGATAATGTGAGCTGAGCACCACTTTGTCCTGGGTGGTGTACATGGAGGCTGCTATATAAATGTTACACTCTCTATCCAGCAAACACTCTCTGTGAATGAGTAATATAACCATTAGTCAGGTTTAGGTTTGGGGAGCTGAGTTACATACCCTAACACATGAGGTAAGAGTTGGGGGGGGGGGGGTACACTCAATGTTATCCAGCTGCATCATCCTAAAATAATCTGTTTCTGGGCCCAACAAAACTGATGATGCCTATGTTCCAGTGGCAATTAATTACTGTACTTCCTGTAGGTTTTTAAAAAATTTTCTGTCAAATCACTAGTGGGCTACATATAAAGTAATATTTTAGATCAGCTTCCAGGCCCATTTGCTGCATAGCTAACAAAGGTGTCTTCTGGTTTTATAAAGCTAGACACTGTGAAATCATTTTAAGCATAGCAATGGTTAAATCAAGATAAATAAATATACAGCAATGCAAAAAATGCTAAAAAACTGAGTAGTATAGTTATAGCTTAAAACAACATGTACATACAATGACTGAAACAGGCCTGCTTAACACACAACAATAACAGCAATCTTCTTCTACTCTTTTGGCTGTTCCCGTTAGGGGTCGCCACATCAGATCATCTGTTTCCATTTCTTCCTGTCCTCTGCACTTTGCTCTGTCACATCAACCACCTGCATGTCCTCTCTCACCACATCCATAAACCTTATCTTAGGCCTTCCTCTTTTCCTCTTACCTGGCAGCTCCATCCTTAGCATCCTTTTCCCAATATACCCAGCATCCCTCCTCAGCACATGTCCAAACCAACGCAATCTCGCCTCTCTGACTTTGTCTTCAAATCGTCCAACCTGAGCTGACCCTCTAATATACTGATTCCTAATCCTGCCAATCCTTGTCACACCCAGTGCAAATCTTAACGTCTTTAACTCTGCCACTTCCATCTCTGTCTCCTGCCTTTTTGTCAATGCCACCATCTCTGACTCATACAACATAGCTGGTCTCACTACCCTCTTGTAGACCTTCCCTTTCACTCTTACTGGTACCCGTCTGTCACAAATCACTCCTGACACTCTTCTCCACCCATTCCACCCTGCCTGTACTCTCTTCTTCACCTCTCTTCCACACTCACCATCATTTTGAACTATTGATCCCAAGTATTTAAACTCATCCACCTTCGCCAACTCTACTCCCTGCATCCTCACCATTCCTCTATCCTCCCTCTCATTCACACACACATATTCTGTCTTAGTCCTGCTGACCTTCATTCCTCTCCTCTCTAGAGCATATCTCCACCTCTTTAGGGTCTCCTCCACCTGTTCCCTACTCTCACTACAGATCACAATGCCATCTGCAAACATCATAGTCCATGGGAACTCCTGTCTGATCTCATCTGTTAACCTGTCCATCACCATTACAAATAAGAAAGGGCTCAGAGCTGATCCTTGATGTAATTCCACCTCCACCTTAAATGCATCTGTCATTCTCACTGCAGACCTCACCACTGTCACACTACCCTCATACATATCGTGTACCACTCTTACATACTTCTTTGTCACTCACGACTTCCTCATACAATACCACAACTCCTCTCTAGACACCCTATCATATACTTTCTCCAAGTCCACAAAGACACAATGCAACTCCTTCTGACCTTCTCTATATTTCTCCATCAACACTCTCAGAGCAAACATCACATCTGTAATGCTCTTTCCCGACAAGATTTCATTAAACAATCAGGTTAAAAACTCCACTGCCATTTCTCCCAAGCACCTCCATGCTTCCACTGGGATGTCATCTGGACCAACAAACTTTCCATTCTTCATCCTCTTCATAGCTGTCCTTACTTCCTCCTTGCTAATCTGTTTCACTTCCTGATTCACTATCCCCACATCATCCAACCTTCTCTCTCTCTCATTCTCTTCATTCATCAGCCCCTCAAAGTACTCTTTCCATCTGCTCAACACACCCTCCTCACTTGTGAGTACATTTCCCTCACTATCCTTTATCACCCTTACCTACTGCACATCTTTCCTAGCTCGGTCCCTCTGTCTAGCCAATTGGTACAGGTCCTTTTCTCCCTCTTTAGTGTCCAACCTTTCATACAACTCTTCATATGCCTTATCCTTAGCCTTCGCCACCTCTCTCTTTACCATGCTCCTCATCTCCTTATATTCCTGTCTACTTTCTTCATCTCTCTGACAATCCCACTTCTTCTTTGCCAGCCTCTTCCTCTGTATACTCTCCTGTACTTCCTCATTCCACCACCAGGTCTCCTTGTCCTCCTTCCTCTGTCCAAATATCACATCAAGCACTTTTCTAGCTGTCTCCCTTACCATCTCTGCTGTAGTTACCCAGCTATTCGGTAACTCTTCACTGCTCCTCAGTGCCTGTTTTAACTCTTCCCTGAACTCCACCTCACAGTCACCCTTTATCAACTTCCACCATTTGATCCTTGGCACTGCTCTCACACTTGTCTTCCTCTTCTTGATCAACAACGTCATCCTACAGACCACCATTCTATGCTGCCTAACTACACTTTCCCCGTCATCACTTTACCGTCTCCAATCTACTTCAGACTGGCCCTCCTGCATAGGATATAATCCACATGTGTGCATCTTCCTCCACTCTTGTACATCACCCTATACTCCTCCCTCTTCTTAAAATAAGTATTCACCACAGCCATGTCCATCCTTTTCACAAAATCCACTACCATCTGACCTGCATTCCTTTGCTTAACACCATACCTACCCATCACTTCCTCATCCCCTCTGTTCCCTTCACCAACATGACCATTGAAATATGCTCCAATCACCAGTCTCTCACCCTTGGGTACAGTCACCACCACTTCATCCAACTCACTCCAAAATTTCTCTTTCTCATCCATCGCACACCCAACTTGTGGAGCATATGCACTAACAACATTCATCATTACACCATCAATTTCCAGCTTCATAAACATCACTCTATCTGACAGTCTTTTCACCTCCAAAACACTCTTGCCATACTTCATTCAGATAACCCCTACCCCATTTCTCCTCCCATTCACACCATGATAGAACAATTTGAACCCACCTTCTATACACCTGGCCTTACTTCCCTTCCATCTGGTCTTTTGCACACACAATATATCAACCTTCCTTCTCTCCATCCTATCAGCTAGCTCTCTCCCTATACCAGTCATACTGCCAACATTCAAAGTTCCTACCCTCACTACTACACTCCTAACCTTCCTCCTCTCTTTCTGCTTTCAGGCATGCCTTCCCCCTCTTCTTCTACTGGGGATGCACAAGCCAGTGCATTTCTTCGTGCCAGTCCCAAGCCCGGATAAATGGGGAGGGTTACGTTAGGAAGGGCATCCGGTGTAAAACCTCTGCCAAATAACATATGCGGACAACAATACGACAATAACAGCAATAAAGAGTAATATTTGTAGGAGAGCACAAAGGAAAGAAAATATATACTAAATAGATGTGCATTGCTTCAGGCCACATGATTTTATATTAACATTCACAAAGGCAAGACATCCCTTTTACAGTGCTAATCAGCCATGTTTTCAAATAAGACAATAAGGCAGACAGACGTCAAAACAATGATCAATAGACCAAATGAAAGACAGCCCTGCTTCCCAGGTGTGGAGAGTATTGTATGGTACCTGAAATTCCTCTGCATGTGGTCTGTAGTTAGTCCACTACACTGCATTTGTTGTTCCTTTGGAAAAGACAGGCAGAGAGTTGCATTGTACAATAACAGAATGATCATAAAATCGGTGGAGTGGGTGAGAGTAAAGATGTAACTATGTCACACTGCAGTACAACAGATCATAGCTACTTCCATAGTACCATTACTGACATGTCTTAGTGCCTGGGATTCTGTGCTGTGCCACATACAGTCTAGCTTCCCACTGTGGGATTCTGTGCTACATAGAGTCTAGCTATAAACTGTGGGATTCTGCGGTGTGCCACATACAGTCTAGCTTTCCACTGTGGGATTCTGTGCTGTGTCACATACAGTCTAGCTTCCCACTGTGCGATTCTGTGCCACATAGAGTCTAGCTACCAACTGTGGGATTCTGTGCTGTGCCACATACAGTCTAGCTTCCCACTATGGGATTCTTTGCTGTGCTACATACAGTCTAGCTTCCCACTGTGGAATTCTGTGCTGTGCCACATACAGTCTAGCTTCCCACTATGGGATTCTTTGCTGTGCCACATACAGTCTAGCTTCCCACTGTGGAATTCTGTGCTGTGCCACATACAGTCTAGGTTCCCACTGATGTGGCATACTACTTGGTACTGGAACACACAGAGGCATTTTAAGAATAGTACTACAGTCCACAGACATACTGCGGTGGTGGTGCTGCGGTAGCATTGTCGCCTCACAGTTAGACGTTGCCCGTTCGATTCTCAGTTAGAGCGTCTTCTGTGTGTCGACATGCATGAAAGGGCGTTCCTTCGTTGAAGGTTGTGCGTTAGGCCCGGCAAGCCAGCACGTAAAAATCTACTGCCAATCGTTAGCGGACTGGAGTTCCGCTGTGGCGACCCCTAACCGGGAAAAGCAGAAAGACACAAACAAACAAACTACAGTCCACAGACAAACAGATGTCACAGGTTTAGAGAGGTTTTAATGAGAACAAAAACATGTGTCCATCTACCTACTTAACTGAATAATCTACTTGAAACTTCAACAAGGCATCGTTATTCCTCCTATATGGAGGGCATCAGACAGCAAAAGTCATCTAGATCTGCTAGCTGAACTGATTTTATCTGGACTACTCCTTTATACTCGTCTCTTAAATTTGAAAATAGGACATGCCCCTGCATACCTCCCATACAAGGCTTCACCCTCACAACCCCTACTTCAAAATATACTACCCCAAGGTTACCATTCCTCATGGAAAAGGGTTAATAAAATTCCAGTTTCTGCTCTTACGGGGTGTGCATTTCTGCACATAAAAACACCACCTATTTGCAGCTGATTTTCATGGGGCTCTGTTTTCTCAATGTAACCATTTTTTAAAAGACAATCAACATGCAGTCTAGTCATTCTCAGTTCTGAGTGACGTTTCCACCATGCCTATAGTACATTGTAGTACAACAAGCTAAATAAATGAAATGTAACTACAACTGAATATGTTAAATTAACAAAGGGCTGGTATGTGTGAATAGTGAGCCATTACAGCGACTGACTGTATATTGTTAACACACATTTGAGAATTAAACATTCCTTCTCTCCCTTTTAAACAAAAATCTTACCTGTGGGAATCCACTCCTTTTAAAAAACAACAAAAGGCAGTCTTAGGTTCATAGGTTCATAGGTGTGTACTAGGCTAAAGGCCCTGAGGCATTTACAAGCCTAGCCCATAGGATTACTCTGCCATCGTGCCACCCGACCTTAGTTCCCAGTGCCTCTATCGAGTAAAGCCACTGGAGTGACCCCTGGGGTGAATTTTTTATTTACCATCCACTCATCAAGATTTCTTTTGAAGAGGGCCAGAGAGGTGCTCTGCTTGACATGTATGGGAAGTCTATTCCATAGCATGGGCAGTCTCTGGGTTATAAACCTGTCCCTCCAGCATGTTCTATTGATTGTGGTAATGAGGTTGAGGTCTCTGGAGCATGTGGTGTGGAGGGATTGGGATTTCCTTAGATGTAGCATTTCTAACAGAGCTGGGTCATACATGGCTTTGTAAGTCAAGCAGAAATTGCCACTATGTAGGCAATATGAGACAGAGAATAGTTGGAGTTTTTTTAGTCTGTCCATATAGGACAAATGTTTAAGGCCTAGGATCCTCTTTGTGAGGAACTTTTGCGGCCTTTCCAGTTGTTGCAGGTGTTTATTGAGGTACATGCCAAAAAGGGCATTGTACTCAATGATTGCCCTAATGAGGCAAGAGTAGAGGGAGACAATGACCGCTTTCTTCCTGGATGCAAAACCCTTGGTAATGAAATGTGCCACATAGAAGGACTTTCTGACCACAGTGGCAATGTGGTGGTTAAATGAGGGGTTGCTGTCAACCTGTGTTCCCAAATCTCTTATAACACCTTCTGTGTTCAGTGGACTACCATCAATGTGGTAATTCATGGGAACCGGGTTTTTCCCAAAGGGATGACGACATATTTCTTGGCATTGAGCTTAAAGCTATGGTTCTGACACCAGTCGTTGGTCTCAGTGAGGGCTTTCTGTAGGATGTCAACATCAGCTGAGGAGTTAATAATAGCTCCCAACTTGCAATCGTCTGTGAACTTTGTCAGCCAGAGTCCCTTTGGGTTGGCCTGGACTTCAGAGAAGTAGATACCAAACAGGAGAGGACCCATGACCGAACTCTGTGGGACTCCACTTGTGACTGGTCGGCAGTCTGACTTGGAGTCAGCTACTTTCACACCGTGGGTTCTACCTGTGAGCCAGTTTTCAACCCACCTAGTGATATAGGGGTTGATGCCTAGCTTAGTGAGTTTTTCTGTGATTCCTGAGTGGGGAATGGTATCAAAGGCCTTGGCCAGATCAAGGCAGGCTGTATGAGCCACCTTGCCTTCATCCACAGCTCTGGTGACTGACTGACAAGTTGAGCAGGCATGATCTACCCTTCACAAAACCAAACTGTGTGGGATACAGAGTTTGGAGATTCCCTATATCCTTGTTTATTAGGTCCATGATGATGCATTCCATAGCTTTGTGCATCAGAGTCATCAGACTAATGGGGCGATAGTTCCCAGGATCTGTAGTCGCTCCTTCTTTGTGGAGAGGGATGACTGTAACAGTGTACCATTCAGTAGGGATAAAGCCTGAGGTGAGGCTGTGATTGAACAGGGCACACAGGTGAGGTGCCAGTTCACTCTGTAGTTCATGTAGAACACAGCCAGGGATATTGTCATGTCCCATAGAAGCCGTATTCTTGGCCTTGGACAGTGCTGTTTTAACCTGTGCAGCAGTAATACTGGGTGTCTGGCAATCTACTGGTATTGTGACTGGTCCCTTGGGGTGGGGAGAGAGGGGTAAAGTTGGCACTGAATCTGTCAGCCAGTATACTGGCAATATCTGTTGGCTCAGTATAGGAGGTACCATTGTGCAGTAGCTCAGAGTAAATCGGGGTATTGCCATGGAGATTCTTTACATAACTATAGAAGGCCTTGTGGTTGTCTTTACTATCTGGTGCAATTCTGTTTTCATAGCTAGCTTTAGAGGATTTGATGAGGGATCTCAAATTTTTGTTGGGGCTGATAAGGGAGATTTTTCAGTCTTTGGACTTCACCTTATTCTGCATCAGTTTCCTCCTTCAGTTGTAGAGTTTGTTTATGGCAAGGGACCACCAGATTGGCTTCCTTTCTTTTAGAGGAGAGCATCTTGGTTCTGTTGGGTATGCCGAGATCCATGCATTTGAGTATGTGTTCATACAGTGCATTAGTGTAGGATTTGGCGGTCATGCAACTGATCTCCATTTGCATGGGTGCCGTGAAGTTAACCACATCTGTTTTTAGGAGCCCAAAGTTAGCTTTGGAGAAGTTTTTCATGGTGGTTACCTTTGTGGTGGTGGTGGGAGGGATGTGGATTTTTAAGGTGATTAGTTTGTGGTTGGATCTAACCAGGGAGGAGTTGACTATTGGTGTCAACTCCTCCATGGTTGAATTCATGGTAGGACGTTATAGTTTTCAACTAATCTTTCTGCTACTAGTGGGTAATATTTCTGCACATGCATGTCCTCTCCTACAATCCTTTCATTCCCAGCAGGCCCTTAATTGTTTTATTTTCATATGAATCCAGCTTCAGCTACAAATTCAATCACAGAGCTTAGTGTTTTTTTCAGTTAATGCAGAAAGCGCAGTGACAGAAATGCCAGTAAGTGCCGATTT
Source organism: Protopterus annectens (assembly GCF_019279795.1). Classification (NCBI taxonomy): domain Eukaryota; kingdom Metazoa; phylum Chordata; order Ceratodontiformes; family Protopteridae; genus Protopterus; species Protopterus annectens. Next base: position 601,436,809 of record NC_056725.1, on the reverse strand, counting down.
CATACACTACCCCAATAGAGGCATCCTTTTTACTGGGAGGGTCATTTACCAGAGTTCTACTAATGTTTGATTTTTATCTGCTTGCAATGTAGTTGTTCATCTATGCCTTCTCAGCTCCCTATTGAAATGTCAGCATGTGAAATGCCAAAAAAAAGACCAAAATCCCAGGAAAAGAGAGAATCCTGAAGACCATTCTTTTCTTTAAACTTCTTTTATGAACGGGAAAGCCCCCTGTACCCCCTATGAGGTACTCTAACTTTGCTAGGTCTTCCTTGAAGTTTTTACTAAATGATTTGTCTGTGTTTCCTTTTTTTCAATTAATATAAGGACATATACTCTTTTGAAGAACTCTTTCTCAAGCTGAAGTTGTGGGGGCATTTTTAGTTAAAAGGTCAGGATTGCATGATCCGATCAAATGTATCTATTGCCATTTATTACACATATCAGTGTGATTCCTGATCTTAAGTAACAGAAGAGAAAAAAAGAAAAAAGTACCTGTTTCCAAAAGTTCATTCGAGATAACAAAGGTATAACAGTTGTATCTGTTTCTGGCATCACACTAGTTTATGGCAATGTAGTATGCCATGGCAATGTTTGCTAGTAAATCAAAGCCAACTGTTTGCTTAACATTTGATAGCAACTGTTATCTTATCAGCTAAATTCTTGGTAAATACCTGGCATAGGATACCTAAACCAGATATGACTTGCGATGCAGTTATGAGACAATTTTTGGACATGGATGCATGTTACAGGGGACACATTTATCCTTTGCTGACACTTGTCTGCATTTGAGATACATATGCAGTGAAACTTCATTTTAAGGGGCTTAGTTGCAACATTTTGCTGCTCCTTTTGCCAAAAATGTAACAAAGTTCTAAGTGTTTCACTTGCTTATAGTAAGCCCAGTTATAACAGACCACCTCCATAAAACATCATTTTAATTTGGTTACTGCACTGACATTGGATAGAGTTCAGAATACTGGCTAAAAACTAATGATGTACACCTCCTGCTGCAAAAATACAGTCCATACAGCTCTTTTAGCCATACTGAAGGAATTATGGTTGGCATATTGCTCTTACTACCCAGCAGCTCCTTGTTTAATAAAGCAGTTGTAGTACACGAAACACTGCAATTACACTCCAAAATTGGGAAAAAAAGATAAGCCTGTTAAAGGCTTTCTGACATCCTTATCATAAGGCCCAGTTTTAACAGCACTTAGGGGTGCTTAACAAAAGCTTGTTAAACACAACTAAAGACTGTTAAGGTAAGGCCTTGCACTAGAGACTAACACGGGTCAGTGCTAGCTAGTAAAGAACAGTGGCTTAAGGTAAAAGAGCTTTAAAATCTGTTAGCTGCTTCCCTCTACCACAGAAGCATAAAGAATTGTGATTGGGTCTAACAAATCATAAACCTATTTATTATGTGTTCCCGACTTGGTTATAAAGATCCACCTCTCGAGCTTCACTCTTAAACTAAATTTCTTAGGCAGTGGCCTGGGGTTGAGTGCCATTATGTGATCATGAACTGGGACCACTACACTCCACTGGTTATAGCAGTGGTACACAAGGTCTCCAATACCAGGGATTGTGTGCAGCTGCTGGGCCATTACTTTGTCTGCTAGTGAGGGGTCCTGCCAATGGTAACTGGATGTCATCACTACCCATGATGAGAGATGGAAAAGTTTCATACACCTCTAGATATTAAAGAGTGCGTACCCTGTGACAGCACTTATACCACCAGTCCAAATGCGTATCCTAGATCTTCCTCAAACAGCACTGAGTAGTGATGGTAAGACTGGCAATCCTCTGTATAGAAGTGGGCATGGAAGTGGTGGGCACCACCACAGACCTCCTAAGCTCAATCATTGCAGAGTTCCTGTACTCCACATGTTCATAATGTTGCTGGTAGTGCTGTGCAATGTCCTCATGTATGTCAAACAGCAGAGCAATTAGCTCCATGCTGGGTCCATGTATGTCATACAGCACAGCAATCAGCTCCACGCTGGGTCCATGTATGTCATACAGCACAGCAATCAGCTCCATGCTGGGTCCATGTATGTCATACAGCACAGCAATCAGCTCCATGCTGGATTAGGTAAGCAGCACACTGTGGCTCGATGATGCTCAGTGACACCTGTTAATTGATCTTGAGTGCTTCCCATATATCAGGGGCCAGATGTTACATGTGATGGCATTTGGTATCCCCTGCAGTGCTGCATTATTGTGGTTATACCCATATCAGATGCAATCTGCTCATCCACCACTGCAGTCACAGGCAGAGCATCACCAGTGCATAGCGGTACAGACTATCCCTCCCTTACTGGGGACAGTGAGCACTTCAGCTATATGGCTTTAGGATCATTTCTTGGTGAGGCCACACTTTCAGTCGATACTATGAGTAGATGTCTCCCCAGAATGGAGACAGTCAGAGACATGTTACTATGTCATCTGTCTGAGTTCCATCATCATCATTGTTTCAACACTGGTATACTATCAGTCTGTTGTCCTGCCCAGTCTCTACAGGTGTCATTATGGCAATGATCTGCCCTGGAAGTAACAAAACACACATTGCAGTGTGCATCTGGAACTGTGGAAAATGGTGAGTTGATGGCATGCAATTAAGAGTTTCTGTGCAAGAATGTACCATACAATCCAGCCTACCATTACTACCATCTTGATGTGGTAGAAAATCCAACGTTCCTGTAACAAAACAAAAAGCATATTCTGTCAACAGCCTACAGTCAATATGTGCAGTGCTGCTGTGAAGGCACCTGGTTTGTTACTAACCTGAAACATCATACACCAATATGCATGGAGAGGTTGTCCATCCTGACACCAGTCTCCAGTCCTCCAGAAATGGATCCAGTAATGGCCCCCCAAAAGGGACAGCCATAACTCAATCAGATGTGTTATTCCGCTGTATGAAGGCACCCTTCCCCCATGGCTGGACTCTCAAGCTGTTATGGTACATGCCTTTGTCTTAGCATGGTGTATCACATCAGTAACATGCTTACAACATTGCTGCAGTCTGCAATTCTGCCACCCTACAGCACTGATGTTATACACCAGTGTCTGCCACACCTGGTCCTTTAAAGGCTAGTCAGCAACCTTTCACTCACATGCACTGACCATGATCTTATTTTCTGCAAAGTTCTGTACAACAGAGCGTGTGTGTGTAACTTTAAGAAGCATTCCCAAGTGTGGGCACGTGCAGGCAGCAGTGCCATTTTGAGAGAACAGCCAGAGTGTTAACATGTATGAGTGTAGTAGTCAGTGTGTTTATAAGTTTATTTAAAGTTTAAGCTACTAAGCCTCAATCCAGATGTGTCTGTGCTTAATAAAGCTTCTTGAACCGAACCCACAACTGTCCATCTGTTTTATCCTGACCAGACGAGCGACATGGTGTCAGAACTGGAACTGAGTGCAACTTCTTCAAGCCATGAGGTGCAGAGTTAATGATGAAGGTACATTGAGCAGGATGGGTGATACAGTATTCAAATGATTAAAAAAGGCCAGAAACGAACTTCAAGTAACTAAAACTTGCACAAATTATTTATTTTGTAAAGGAAATGATATAGAATATTTGTAAGGCACAAAACACATTTGTAATTAAACAAAGTGTTTGAAACCACGATATTTGATAAAACTATCAGAAATACCTACCTGGGGTTCAGAATTACCTCTGGTTTGTATAACGGGCATGTTTAAAGTAAAATGAGCACAAGAAAAGTATAATGAGCATGATAAGAGGTCAAATGGGCATAACAAGTACAATAAAGGGGCAAAATAAGGTTAAAGAGCAAGGCAACTGCATGTTTTTTTAATAAAAGACTGTGTTTTGGGCATAAACTATTATTTTGCATTGACTAAAGCCATTCAAAGCATAACTAGAATTGTTCAAGGTATCTCAGAGTGTGCAAAGTGTTTTCAGAGTGTGTGCTTTATTTAGGTGCAATTATTTCAGAGTTTGCTTTGTGCAAAGTACAGTTATTTTGAAAAGTACAGTCAAAGTACGTCCATTTTGAAAAGTTTCTTGTTCTGTGAAAATTTATTCATACAGTGCCACCATTTCAAAGTGTTTCTTACACTGTACAGAGTTATTTCACAAAGTACAGTCATTTTGAAAAGTTCTTGTGCTATATACAGTTTATTTGCAAAGTGCATTCATTTTGAAGTATTTCTTAGTTTGAGCTTCTTGTGCTGTATGCAGTTCATTCGCAAAGTACAGTGATTTCAAAGTATTTCTTACACTGATAATGGGAGGTTTCACAATACAAAGATTTTAAAGTGTTCTTGTGCTATGGAGATTTGTGCTATGGAGATTTATTTGGCAACGTGCAGTTATTTCAAAGAGTCTGTTGTGCTATTGGGCATAATTACAAATTCTGGCATATATGTGTGTGTGTGTGTGTGTGTGTGTGTGTGTGTGTGTGTGTGTGTGTGTGTGTGTGTGTGTGTGTGTGTGTGTGTGTGTGTATGTTCACACATAATTTCAAGCACCTTTACTACTGTGTGTTGATATGGCACAAGCATTTTGCAGAGACAGTCAACTTGTGTTTCATCATAATATTGCAGAGAATTGGAGAGTATTTGAGCAGGAATACAATATTTTCATACAAGCAGCTTCTTCTGACAAAGATGCACATACAAGGGCATTTATTTTGTTTAACTTAGCGGGGTCAGAAGCCATTGAACAAGAGCATTTATTTGTGTATGCAAAAGCGTATATGCAGAAGAAGGGTAAAACTGCCATATTGTTGTACCGGCTGAATCAAGAGAGGACCCTGAGTGCTTGAAATGTAAATTTAGAGAAATATGCAACCCCCCCAGACAAATTTTACATCAGAGAGGCATCTATTTTATACAAGAGACCAAAAGCCAGGTGAAACTTTTGCAGCTTATATCACTGACTTGAGAAATAAGGCTAAAACGTGCAGATTTGGTGATTTGAAAGATGAGTTATTAAAGGACAGGCTTATGTGTGGTGTTAATAATGCTGCAGTGAGAAAGATTTTGCTTCATGACAGTCATTTAACATTGAGCAAAGCCATAGAGATTTGTCAAATCCATGAGCTCAAAGAAAGACACACAAATGTTCTTGCAAGTGATGCGCTTAGTTTCAACAGCCTGTAGAGCAAGTGTAGACAGCATGCAGCACGTGGCAAGCAGAAGCAGGCCTAAGCACATGGCATTTGCAGCCCCTGTAGCTTTTCCAGGGAGGACCCGTAACTTTCCAGCAAGTTCTAAGATTAGCTCAGCAAAATGGACATGCTCAGTGCAGTATAAGCGTGAGTCAGCAAAATCCAAGTCAAGTCTTATTGCTGACTGTCATAATTGTGGTGCCAATCATGAGTCTAAAAGACAGAAGTGCTTAGCATTTGGTCAGTAATGCCACAAATGTAAATAATGGAAGCATTTTCCAAAGTTTTGTTAATCAACCAAGCCTCATTCAGTTATTAAGAAAGGTCACTCAAAAAAGCAAGTTGGTCATGTAGAGAGCTGCAATCCTACTTTCTATGTAGATGGTGTATCAGTGGTCAGTGAAAAGGTTAATGCAGTAGTTGGTCATGTAGAAAGCTGCAATCCTACTTTCTATGTAGATGGTGTATCAGTGGTCAGTGAAAAGGTTAATGCAGTAGTTGGTCATGTAGAAAGCTGCAATCCTACTTTCTATGTAGATGGTCTATCAGTGGTCAGTGAAAAGGTTAATGCAGTAGATTTGTTGGCAAAGAACTAAGTGGTTTGTACTGTCCTCATCAAAGGTAAACCCAAGGAGCTCAAAGTAGACACTGGTTCAATGTGTAATGAAATGTCAGCAGAAACATTTGCTAGAGTGAGAGCTGGTGAACAACTCAATTTGGCTAATTGTACGAAGCTTGTTGCTTATGGAGGTAAAGAGATTCAAACTGAAGGCGCAATAGTGCTTTCATACTATTTGGGTGGGAACAGTTACAGCTTGCAAGTTTATGTAGTCAGAAGACCTGTGCAGTCATTATTAGGTCTCAGAGACAGTTTGAGAATGAAACTGCTTTCTTTTACCAAAGAAGTCCATTGTGTAAGCACGTCTCAATTCCAGCTTCAGTGATGCTATTTTCTCAGAGTATGCTGATGTTTTCGATGACAAGCTAGACAAACGTCCAGCTGTGTACGCCATGAAAGTAGACCCAGAGGTTAGCCGATGGTCAGACCAGTGAGAAGGGTTCCAATAGCTATGCAGGACAAGGTCAAGGTCCAGTTAGACAAGATGGTGCAGCAAGGTGTGATTTGTGCAGTCACAGAAACAACTGAGTGGTTGTCTTCCATGGTAGCTGCTCATGAAAAGCTCGGATGAAATCAGAATATGCATGGACCCAAGAGACTTGAACAAGGCATTATAGAGACCTCATCATCCTATGCATACAGTCGAAGACGTTGCCACCCTCATATCAAATGCCACTGTTTTTTCTCTCTTTGATGCAAAGAGTTCATTTTGGCAAGTAATGCTTGATCGCAAATCTTCACTACTGACTACATTCAGCATACCATTTGGTAGATAAAGATTCCTCAGGATAGCTTTTGTAATAAATTCTGCCAGTGAAGCCTTTCAGCGTGCAATGGAGCAAATTTTTTCAGGCTACCTGTGTGCTATAATAGTAAATGATTTACTGGTTGGAGGAAATGGAGAAGCAGAGTTTGACAGAAACCTCAGGAAAGGTCTGGACAGAGCGCATAAGGTGAACTTGAAGCTCAGTCCTCTGAAATGTAAATTCAGGCTACCAGAATTTACTTATGTAGGTCGACAAATTCTCTCCCTCATCTTCCAGGCAATCACAGCTGTGAATACAAGAGATACAGCTGTAGACTGTACATGGCTGGGTCTGGGAGGATGACAGCTACAGACATAGTGGTAACCCAAGTATACTATACTATAATCAAAGAGACTGCTATGTGGGTGTACCATGCTAAAGTATGCCAGACGATATGGGAATGCATACAACTGATGTACCTGACACACATATGCACAGCTGTACTCCCCTCTGGGTCCAGCCTCATTGTTAGGACGTACTGATGTATATAGTGGAATGCATTCATCCCTGCTGTCACCATTATGGCACTTGGTGATACAAAGCTGATACACCTACAAAGTACTACAGCAGGAAGAATATGCATGTCTAGGCATACAGATGCTGTACCTAGCACCTATATACTGCACAGAGGGCATATCCTCATCATAAGGACTGACATGCATATGCAGAAACAGAATACCTTGATATCATGGGCTACCATGTTGCCACTACAATCTATGTACACATAACACGTGCAGGTAAATGCTTTTTTTTAAATATTTTGTTCCCTCTGAAACAAATCATTTGCTGCCACTGGTGCCAAACCTTGACTGTGAATTCTAAGAGTCACTCCTAACTTCCCCAGATCTAATCCAAAACTTTTCCCATTTCCTGAGAGGAGATTAAGGCGACCCATTGCAGCATCATATTCATGGCCATACAGATTATTGTGTTTATATGCTGTACCCAAACTCTACTCACACACTCAAAGTGCATTGATGTAAGGCCATAACAGCTGAGCACATCTGTATGTACTTGTTCCAGTATTTTTGTAAGCAATGTGCCAACATTTCTGAGGATGTTAACATGTTAATGGCCACCTCTGCTAGTATCCATTGGACAGCGCCTATATGGCGTGTGAAAGAGAACAAAATCAGGCTTTATTTCATTCACAGACAAATTTGAGAGTGGCTAACTCAGCCTTATTCATAGAACTTAGTGGAGTTTCATGGCAATTTAGTCTGACAACCATCTGGAGCTTGCCAATACCTAACCTCAGGCTGTACACTCTTTCTTAAGTAAGGCGAGGCCAGTTAGACATGAGGTAAATTTGAGGGTACCCATCCAGGTTCTTTTGAATGAATGACAATTTATAGCGCTGTGGGGCAGCATATTCCAGAGATGGGAGATGAGTTGTGTAATGAATCTGCCTTTCAATTGCATTCTATTTATCTGCTAGTAAAAATGTACATCTCTGATTCTGGTGTTTGTTGACACGGGTGTCAGCTTGTAGTATAGAACGTTTGCCCTGGCATCTTATCTTACATTTGTCACAGTCTACTGATGTGACTCTTTCCATTTCAGTGCAAGCAGAAGCATTAAGTAGCAGAGATTAGTTACAAGGCAGGGTTAGTTCTGACAGATGATGATCTGTATTATGTATGTGCCCATTCCATTGGCAGGACACGTTCACTTATAGCACATCCATATGATAAACATGCTCATCAGGCAGAGTGACCACAGCCTGCCCCTGCTGAGCCTGTAGCTGAGAAGGATGATGAGACTGGACGTGCCCTATTGGAGGGGGTCATAACCTCTCATCAGCAGTTAGCCCCCCCCCCCCCCGTTGCACAAGGTGGCCTTGTCACAGCTTGAGCAGGACGTGAAGGGTGCAGTTACGACAACAGTAAGCAGGCACTACATGTCTAGAATGAAAACCATTGACCCACTAGAGGAGGGTGTGACTCCTACCAAAAGCTGTCCTGATTCATTAGCTTAAGGAGAATCACAGTAGTGTCCCTCTGGGCCAGGGTGGCAGACTTCCAGATGCTGCTTGTACATGCCTCTATCCCCAGTCTGGTGTAATTCCTTCTTGTTGTGTAAACCATCATGCCCTGAGTGTCAGCCAACCTTTGCCATCACCATTTGTCTGTCCTCTTTTTGTCTGTGTCCAGTTTGTGTTTCCTCATCCTAATATGTACATATCCAACCATGTTTGTCTGTGATCTTATTTGAATGTCTGTCTTTCCCTGTACACTGACTCATCCTCTTCATTTCATCCTTTCCACCTCTTCCTTTTTCTATATAAAAAAGGGGGCACTATCATCCCTGAAATTAATGCCCTGCCTTGCTCCGGTCCTGCACGCACTGATAAGTTACCCCTCCATGCTTTCCTCTGCATGCTACCCTCACCTTTTCCTTATTTCATAATACTCCCCTTTCCTTACTTTTGATACATCTGGCAAGTCTGTGGACGCCACAGAGTTGCAGCTGCAGTCACTGTATAGCCAAAAATGTGTTATGCTCCACGATCTGCCATCCCACTAAGGGACACGGCAGCATGTGCCATAGATTCTCTGTATATGCTGCTTCAGCCTGAAATGCAGTGTTGTGATATCTGTACAACGTGGTACACAAATGCTCTTTGGATTGTGTCTTGTGCTTCTGTGTGCACATTTTACTGCACAGATGTGTCCAGTTGCTTATTTGCTTCACTGCTGATTTTTATGTACCTTGGAGTGCAGATACCAGCATGAAGTCATTGCCTCACTTTAGGTAAGCAATTAGTGTATATGTAGCTGTGAATTATTGTAAAGTTGCATAATTCCTGTACAAGTAAGAGGTGCATCTCTTTGAATCTCCAAATAAGGTTTTTCAGGGTGCAAAATGAGCAAACAAGTAGATGTGGGAGCTGAATGAACAATGTAAAAGAAAAAGAAAAGGAAAAAAAAAAGATCTGCCATCAGTTAGAAACTCTGCCAGCATGCAAGCCAAATATATTAAAATACACAAATGTTACAGCTCTCAAAAGTGGTAACAAGGAAAGTAAAGGAGAAAAGTACAAACAAAAATATACTGACACTCAGAAACATTGGGAAAGAACTAACTAGTTGAAAATCATAAAAAAGAAAGGTAGATTATCAGAGGCAGAGACGTGAATATTAAAAAGGGGAAAACACTTCTATAATTTAACTTTTATAACGTCTGACTAAATATGCCCTATCTCTGTTTTTTTTCTCTCACTTTGTATTGCAGTTTCCGTATTATACTAATTTATCTTTAATTTCTCTATAAAGTAGTTAACATTTTTATAAATATTGAATCATTACCATATAAACTGAATCTATTCTTAACCACTGATTTAACATTGTCTAATTAGCTGTAATTATTTAAACAGCAGATGTTTTTTGTATTATTTTTGAAGACTGTAAAATTGTTGTTCGAAAAATGTTTTTGTAATACTTTGGAGCTTTTCTCCCCAGGCCTCCCCTGAAAATAGACACCTACCCAGTCAGATTTTACAGGTAATCAAATGTCAATAAATAAATAAATATGATTCTTACATGTAATGAAAAAAACTTGTATTGAAAGGTAGGTGGTCAGAAGGTGAATGCAGAATAGATTTTTTTGTTTACTTTTGTTAAGTGAAAAAAGAAGGCTTCTATTACAATAAAAAAAAACAGCCGAAAAGGTCTGGATACATGGGTTGTTACATGTTAATTTAGAAAGACAAGAATCCGCAAAAGGTCAGTAAACTGAGAATAAACTAAGCAGTGAGTTTTAAATGAGATTCTTTCTGGAATCTTGACACAACTGTTAGAGCAGGAATGTATTCCTGTGAACACTGCTTTAAAACAGTTGTAAGTGTGGAGGTAGATACGATTCACATTCTCCAAAGCGTCAGTTAAATCTAATTTAGCATTTCACAGACCTGTTAATCTGAATGTAATCTGACAGGGAAAGAAAAAAAACAGTTTTTTTCCAGCACTTTGGTACAAATGAGGCAAAAAATCTCAGCCAAAATTGTACTACAATGGGAAGATAATAGCAGATGTTCAATGTATTTGTTTCAGAGTCTGTTCTTTTGTGTTTCAATCACACTTGCTTTGGATTAAGACCACATAAAGCTAATGATAATCAAATGTGATAAACTACCTGTCACCTTCCTACCTACAATCATGAAATATACATTCAAATCAGAGAGCATAATGTGACGCAGAACAACATTTCTCAAAAATAATATAAAAATATTACTACCCCTGTCCTTGGGCTCATCTGCCTTGCTGACGTACGGATTTCTTTTTTATAACATGCACTATGCTTGTTACTCATGAATCAATAGATCATTTACTTTATGTGAACCACTTGCTTCTTCTAGAGCTGTATCCCAGCACATCTTTCTGATGTAGTGTCCTTCTGGTTAGACAGAGTTAGCCTTTCTAAGTCAGGAACACAGCAGCCTATGTTTGGTTAAAGTTCCAGGCCATCATAGTGCTGACTGGTGAGTGAAGGATCACACTGCAGCGGACGGTTCTCTTTAGCTGCAGAGAGACAAAGAGAGGTAAGGTGGGAGAATACCTGCTCCCACTGAAAGCTAAAAGATACCAGTCATCATCAAGGTATCTGACTCGGTAGTTAATGGGTATGATAAAGTAGATACTTTAGGGAATACACAGGAAATCGAATGTTTCCACTTAACATCATTGTACATCCAAAGCCAGATAAAAAGCAAAACAGCAGAAAAGGGAGGAGCTACTCTAGGAGCACTCATCTTTTTCAGAAACGCAGCAGACATCCTAATTCTGGGTAAAGGCTCCACGTCATAGCATTCCAATGATTTGAACTACTAGTAAGAGTGCAGCTGCCAGTGGGATTAAGGTATAGTGCAAAAGTAGACATCAGTCTGTGTTTTGAGGCCTAGATGCATTTAGCATAAACATCTTCTTTAGTGACTTATGTACTCCATGTTTGTAATCAAATTCCAGCAAAAGACTGCCTCATTGAAAAACTCACAGTTGTCTCTATTAGCTCAAAGTGCATACTACAAAAGACAAACAAAGACTTTTCACATATTATTCAAGTCTGGGCGAGGACATCACACAGCTAATGCTGTGGTGCATTACATATCCCCTGAAGTCCTTGCTCCATTAGTTTTTCCAGGTGGCCAATGCAGATGTCACTCCAAACACAAGGCAGTTGTTTAAGTGTACCAATCCAACACGTCCCATAGCCCCTCTTCTCTCATCTCCCTTTTAAGAGCTTATAATGTAATTTTTACTTCCTTAAATGCACACATGCTAAGTGGCCAATCATACAAAAGGTATGTTCAAACAACTAGCTTATACATATTGATGTCTCCTTGTTTCTGTGGTTTCATTATGTCTTCTTTTATCGTATTGTATTGTTATTTGTATTGTTATTCGTATTTGCATTGTTATTATTTTCCTAAAATTGGGAGCTTTTCTCCCCGGGCCTCTACTGAAAAAGGATATGTATCCAGTTGGACTAGCCCGGTCAACAAATGTAAAATAAAATAAATAAATAAAAAAAAATAGTCAAGAACAGTCTGGAAGATTCTGCCATTTCCAGCCATTATTAAATTTGTATTAGGTCACTCTCTGTGTTAAAGATGCAAACTGTTCTCTGTATGTGGTACATAGATGCTGCATAGTAAACGGTAGTAGGTTTATGACAGCTTTAAAATATCCACAAATAAACACATATTCTGCCCTTCCTTTACAATTACAAGATCTATAGCAATAACTCATAGTATTCCTGGACTTCCCACCTTTGCAGTTTTAACCCTTCTTTGTGCCTAACAGCACATATGTACTGTACAAGTTTTATGAAACTTGGGTCTAGAAGGTTCTTAACAGCTCAATCTATAGCTTTATGGTCCTGTAGAGTTCTCATTCCTATTTCTGTGATGCAAATTGTTTCACATCACCCAGCATCTATGAATATTTTTCAGACTTGTTATACAACACCTAATGCACTGGTAAACTACCAGTTTAATTCAAAGTTCTGCATCCACTCTCTGCCATATAGTTTAGGTTCTCTCATGTTTAGCACACATAAGTTTAATATCTAGGTTTTAGCATTATAAGTCACTGGTTCACTAGCTTTACCTTAGGGACCATTTTCCCACTGGTATGCATCTTTAAATGTACTGCTGTTTATTTATTTTGGATTTTTAGGATTATTAATACCAGGATTTATGGACAATGTTGCCTTTGAATCTAGTTGTATTTCTGTACCTTCAGATGATGACCAGTGGATTGGGTTCTAATTGCCCTGTCATAATGGCTGAATTTGCTGCAAGTCATACAGCACTGTGCTCTCTTCTACATATTGCAGGACTGCTCTCTGTGCAAGACCACAGTATGACTGCTGTCTGTGAAGAATCATTGTGTGCTTTTTTGAAGAATTTCTCCTTTACCAACTCTTTTGCAGCTGCCATGGCCTCTTTTGTTAGTTTGTGTCTTTTGGCTTTTCCCGGTTAGGGGTCGCCACAGCGGAATTCCGGTCTGCTAATGATTGGCAGTAGATTTTTACGTGCTGACTTGCCGGCCCTAACGCACAACCTTCAACGAAGGAACACCCATTCACGCATGTCGCCACACAGAAGACACTCTAACTGAGAATCAAACAGGCAGCGTCTAACTGTGAGGCGACAACGCTACCGCAGCACCACCACCGCAGTCTGGCCTCTTTTGTTTAGTATACAGTTCAAACAAGCCCAAAATACATTATTCTTTCCAATTTCAGCATCTGACGCACAGAATAACCTGTAAATGTAAAATAAATTCATGTTGAACTGCCTGGTCACTGCCCATGTATCCACAGCTACTTGCCTATAAAACACTGACATGTTATTTAATTCTTAGCAGGTAATCTTATAGCACAGTAGCTGGGGCTGCATTACATAAGATGTCCATAAAAAGATGATAGGGTCACCCCTTACACACTACCACACATTCACGGCACTGTATTGGTTATACTTATCATATCATTAACCAGTCTACTGATGCAATTCTGCCAGTGTTCCTGCTACAATACGATGCTAAAAACTGATGCCTGATATACCAGGAACCTGCACATGGATTTATGCAAAGGAATACTATGACCCTAGCTACAGATGAACATGTTCTCAAGGATGACCAGAAACTGTTTGAGGATGAACCTCAGAGTTACAAGCCAGCCTGACTTAAGTTGGAGAGCAGGGCTGTGAATTACTAAAAACTGTTATGGTCTTTTGAAAAGCTTTAAATGGATTTAAACTGCAACCAGCAGAAGTGTTCATTTTTTTTTTATTTCACATTAAAAAGTAATCATTATTTTGGATTCCACACTGTAACTAAACTGCAGTTGAACTAAAGAATTGTTTGGTGTGAGTGTGTGTGTGTGTGTGTGTGTGTGTGTGTGTGTGTGTGTGTGTGTGTGTGTGTGTGTGTGTGTGTGTGTGTGTGTGTGTGTGTGTGTGTGTGTGTGTGTGTGTGTGTGTGTGTGTGTGTGTGTGTGTGTGTGTGTGTGTGTGTGTGTGTGTGTGTGTGTGTGTGTGTGTGTGTGTGTGTGTGTGTGTGTGTGTGTGTGTGTGTGTGTGTGTGTGTGTGTGTGTGTGTGTGTGTGTGTGTGTGTGTGTGTGTGTGTGTGTGTGCGTGTGTGTGTGTGTGTGTGTGTGTGTGTGTGTGTGTGTGTGTGTGTGTGTGTGTGTGTGTGTGTGTGTGTGTACATGTGTGTGTGTGTGTGTGTGTGTGTGTGTGTGTGTGTGTGTGTGTGTGTGTGTGTGTGTGTTTGTGTGTGTGTACATATCTCACATACCCTGGAATTCAGAAAGACTTGCTGTAATGCAAAAGCCTTGAATAGGAAGATTTCTGCAATATGGCGTACATGAGCAATTCACACTCCACATTCTCACTGTGGTTTTACTCTTGACATTGCTGTAGCTTTCAGAACAATCTCACTGGCAAACCCACATGCAAAATGTCAGGCCAGGGGAGTGACTAACAAATTAGCCATATCTTCACCCATAGAAAGGGGGTGACAGCATCATAATGCAATTCTCTGAATCAATCTGCTGAGTTAATTTTCTGTCAGGGAAGAAAAAGTGAATGCCATAAAAAAAACAATGTTCAATCACAAACCCATCTCTGTGGAAATGGTTCATCTCATACTGTTATTACATGTTTGTATTACAGAGCTGCATGTGTGTTTTTGTGTTTTGTTGTGTATGTGTGTGTGTTTTGCAGAGTGCATGTGGATGTGTGACTGTGTGTTGTAGAAGTGTGAGTGAGTGCATAAGGGCTTGTGTGTGGCTGCTTGGATGTGGGTGTGCATGTGGGAATGTCTGAGAGTGTGTGTGTGTGTCTGTGTGTGTGTGTGTGTGTGTGTGTGTGTGTGTGTGTGTGTGTGTGTGTGTGTGTGTGTGTGTGTGTGTGTGTGTGTGTGTGTGTATGTGTGTCTAGGTTTCTGAATGTGTGAACATTGGGGGTGCCTATGCTACCATGATGTATCGGCTGAAAGGGAAAACATTATCAAGGTCAGCTCCAACAATGCAGTGTTTCACTTAGAGATGTGGTAATTAGCCACTAACGAGGTAGTTCTTTGTGTGACTTTTGTTTATATGTGAATCAAGATTCTCACTATCACTCTAGCTCATCCACCCTCTTTAGCAAACGTGCCCTGGTTATGAGAATTTCTTAGAATACCAGGGATAATTTTATAGTATTACACATCTGCCTGCCTAATCTCTAACTTCTGCTTAGCAAACAGTTAATACTCTTTCTTTGCAAGGACAAATAGTGTACTTTGTCCGGACCTTATCCACACATCTTATGTTTTCCATCCTCATTGAGTATGACTACTATAACTACAACAAGTGATCAGCAGTTCTTGTGTCCTGGTTCATTTTTCGTTAGTAAACTAAAGATATACTCGTACAGGCGTAGAAGATTGCCTCAGTCTCACATTACCCCAGAGAACATTAACAGTTCCAGTTAGAGCAATAATGACTCATTTGTGCAGTGTCCTGGCTCAATTTATTCAGAACGACCAAGAACTACACTACTGGTATGCACTCAAACATTTAGCCACCTTCCTCATTACTGTTTCAACTCTGGCACACTCACATAACCACATACACATAAGGATACACAAACAACACACTTGTACACATTATATACAGCTGCAGTCTCCTAGTTATTCAATTCATGGTAGACAATAAATTGAAACAGCCCCACGTCCTTGCAATCCCATACTTGAAAACACACACAAGTACATCAAACACATCCACTGTCCCATGTGTGAACATGCACACACTAGACATGGCAGCCCTTTGTACCTTTGCAGTCCATTACCCAGCATATATGTATATTAAATGGTTTTAATGGGTTTCATCAAAGATACAAAATGTTGAAAACACAAAATGTTGAAAATTAAACTTGCCTTTCCCGAGTGTTGCATAATCCTGGAGTTGTTAATATATAATTATTTTATTTAAATAAAAATAAAGTAAACTGTTGCACAGTCCTGGAGTTGTTAATATATAATTAGCAAGGGGTGTGGGGGTGCAGCCCCCGACATGGGGAGGTGCAAGGGGGGCTTCCTCACTTGCATAAAATTGGTCTTGAATTTTTTTTTTGGTTTTGATGTTTTGTACCTTCAACATTTTTTACCTTTGATGTTTCACAGGGGAATCATATTACATATAGGCACTTCCATCCTACTTTTACAGTCTCGTGCCTAGTTCACTAGTGCGCAGCCATATACAGTCTCAGTATTCTCACTCACTACATAACCTACTCACAGAGCACCATTCTATCTAGAATCACTATGTGTAACTAAGCTTGTGTAACTAAGCAGTCTTTGGACAATGCACCCTTTGTCTCACATTGTAATATTACATAAGAAGGTCGGGGGGGTACTAACATCGTGCAGGTCTGCACTACTCCGACAATGTCAGTAAAGTGACATAATGGGCAGGAAGAGGATGAGTGACAGTTGTCTTGTTACACTGACAGTGTGCTGCTACCATAACTCTCAACTTCGTTGCTCAAGAATCAGGGAAGAATCTCCTATGTATATTGCTTTTTTAGTTGTTATGGACATTGTATATAGTTTATTTGTTTTTTCTCATTACTATACTGTTACGTTATTGTGTTATAGAATGAATAAAAACATTTCGAAAAAGAATCAGGGAAAATCCAGTACTAAGGGGAGGATAAAAGCACAAATCCTGGGATACGTTTTAAATATTACTCTAATTCACATGAAAAGATAATAGAACAGTAGGTTTTGCATTAATATGTATTTTCTGACCAATAGAAAGTAAGACACTTTGTCTGGTATTATTGTCTTATTGCAATCCTCAGTGATTTACCAGAAAAGCAAAAAAAAAAAAAATTATGAGGCATGGGGAAAAAATACAAGGCAAAAGCAGGAACATTTAGAAAAATATGGATAGTTGTGAGATAAGTGCCATACCACCTCTCCAGTCTGCCTATTGTTTTGCAGAGTCTAGGTACACAAAACGTACACCATGTAGTTTTGGTATGGAGCTAGTTCCTATATGAGGCTATTTTCTATGCTGCTCTAAATGAAAATGAGGTTCAGCAGGAGAGGTGTGAAATCAACTGCAAAAATAACAAAACAAGCAAGCAAAGGTATCCTTCTGTTATATAAAACCACCCGACATCTTAGTACAAGTCTTCGAAGTAGGTGTCAGCTGAGTGGGGCACTGTCTCGTGGCATGTAAGTGAATAACACTTAAGGCCACTAGTTATACTGCCTCTTCCACAAAGTACAAACTTCACTGTGCCAGAGGGTTTGTGAATCTCAGGCATATATTACTACCTAGAGAGATATGCAACGAAAACTGATATGAATCAAAACGTCCATAAGTCTTATACAACAACTGCAGTCTGAGGGCTGCATAGTCCAACACTACTCCATGGTCTCAGAAAAACACAACTAAAATCACAACTATGGCAGAATAATGACACTTGTGAATTAAAAACTGGATGCAGGCTTCAGCTTTGACATGTCCATACCTCTTAAATGTTCAGATTTTTGCAAAATGCCCAGATTTTTACCTCATTGCTTTTCGGTCTGTCCCTCAAAAAATTTGTGGTTTGCTGGCAAGTCATTGGGGGTTGAAGTAACTAAATAATGACTTACATTTGAGTTTTAGACTTCATATCCTACAGAAAATGCATGCTAACATAAATCCTGTTATTATACTGACTTTCTAATTTTATAAGAGTAATATTTAAGATCTGTCCCTATTTTTGACCTATGTCCCCCCCATTATTTTAGGATTTTTACAGCTTTCTTGAGCTAAGAGGTTGAAAGGTATGTAACTGTCACAACTGACAGCTGCACAGGCTAGTCAAATCAAAAGCACGAGTTTATTGTTTCTAAAGGGCTTTAAAATAAAGGGAATGGGAAGCAGAAAGAATCTGTGCGAAAATGCATTTTCAATCTGGTATAGACAAGTATGAGATGCACGCACACACACACACACACACACACACACACACACACACACACACACACACACACACACACACACACACACACACACACACACACACACACACACACACACACACACACACACACACAAAAACTCACAAGTCAGACTGACACTAATGTTCTACTGGTAAATACACATATTTCAGTTTTAAGCAGAAGGAATGCATGCATGTGTTTTATGTTTCACAGATCAAAACAATTAAAAATGTAATGAAAATGCATCAAACTGAAAACTTGAATAGTTCTCTGTTAACACTACTGCATCTTGAAAGTAGAATGAATCAATTTGCTTACAACACAGATTATTAGAACGAAAAAAAATGGGGCAGCCAGAAAAATATATTTAGATCAATGTGAATGTTGTTACCACTGTCTGCCTACACAGGTTTGGTCAATAATACAATCTATGCATTACACCTGCAAGTAAAATACATTAAAACAGAACAGACTAGCTGGGCCAATTAAGAAAAACATGCCTTTCAGGTTCCACTGGGACAAAGCATTTGAATGAAGTTTTGTTTAGATCCAGTCCCCATACATCAATAATATTTCCATATTTCTGCTTTGGGGAAAAGCACAATGGATACCTTGATACAAATGGCATTTAAACTGCAGCATGGTCAGAAAAATTGCAGTGATATGTTAACAGTAATAGGTTTCTTATAGTCAGGAAAGATAATCTGAGCATGTCCATTTTGAAATTTTAATGTAAATAATCACTCCTGTGCCTTACAAACCTAATACTAGAAATGTAGCATTCCTGCGTATTATAACCAAGGTGTTAAATAAGGATCCTGTGATAAATCTACTGTTATTTTTGTCCTGCCCTTTAAGGAAAAGAATTGCTGTTTTTTTATCATTTTAAAATGACTACAACCGGCCTTTTTGATCTAAGTACACAGCATTCTTTGCATCCTGTAAATTGTTTGTTAATAAGGATAGTGTCACCAGTTATCTGATTTATCTTACTATAAACGCTCCACTAAATAAGTGTATTATCACAAACAAAACATGGGTAGCATAAATAGTGTAGCTGCCTTTAATTAACAGGCAATTAAATACAAAGAAAAATTGAAAATAAATTACTTAATCTGATGTAATCTCTAGCTGCTTTGACTCCTTCTTCGTGTTCGTAATTAGTTAAATAGGGGTTTCTTGTCCTTAGTTAACAGAGGTTAACTTCAGCAATCATTCTGGCCACATCCCTGCCTTCCTTAAGAATCATGATGTTGCTGATTTCTGCAGAGTATTGCAGAGGTTGTTACTGGTTCTTTCTGAATCTTAATCCATCATTTCCTGTCTTTAAATCTTACTATCTGTGTACAGCCATACCTCCCAGCCTCTTAGAGCAAGAAATTTGGACAAAGCCATAAATAATGGGGGGACAAAGGCCCAAAAATAGGGACACTTTTTAAATATTGCTCTTACAAACTTAGAAAGTTGATAAAATGACAGGTTTTGCATTATCATGAATTTTCTTTTTTTTTTCAAAACAGGTTTATTGTTTTAACATACAAGAGAAATATCATAACAATTTTATACAAGTAATTAAAAATAGATATGATTATAACATTCAACAAAACAACTAAAGTATTTACAAAGACATCCACTACAATCAGATCAATTAATTAAACTAAAATACCGTGCTATTGAAATTAGAATTTTTTTAACAAATTTTGTAAATTATCCCATACAATATAATAAGATGTTTTTCTAGTTGTTCTTGTCCTAATTGTGTTTATTTCCATATGGCACACTATATTCATAACATTTTTAAATTCATTGAACGAAGGAGGTGTATCTGAAATCCAATTTCTGGTTATTATTTTCCTAGCCACTGCTAGAATAGACCATAACAAGGGAAGCTTAACCTTTTAACACTTTGAGGTACAGGTGTGTTGAATAATATAAGAGATTTAGAAATAATGAAATTATCTGTAAAAGAGCCTGCAAAAATTCATTAACTGACTTCCAGTATTCTTTCAATTTTATACAGTCATAAAACATATGAGCCCAGTCAGCATTAATTTCTACATTACATCTCTTACATAGATTATCTTTATTATTTATTTTATTCATCATCAAAGGTGTAAAAAGATCTATGTAAAAATTTCCATGTATAAAGTCTCCAGACAATGGAAGACGTAGTTCTATAGGCAGATTCCAAAATATATTGTTTATCTTGTTGATTTGGTGGGTCCCCATTAATAGAAGTGAAATAATTCCAGTATGTATCTACACTGTAAAAAGTTTCTTGTCTGATAATTTTATGTATGTATGAAAGTTTACCTTTATCAGAAACTTTATGTTGTAAATTTAATATCAAGTAATCAATCAGTGTTGGAATAGATTCTTTAACTGTTATAGACATTAGATCTACTCTATCAATGTGATGTTGTCTAAAGGTCTGAACCTCTAACCAGCAAGTTTCTCTTAGATCAAATTCTTGTTTTAAGAAATCTAGATTTTTAACTTTATTATCAGATATCAACTGATACCAGTACTTTAGATCATTATCTATAGCTAAATGAGTTCCTTCAGAAGTAGATGACAAAAGCATACCCTGAGTATACATTATAGGGAATATAATAAAATTCCATTCCCTATACTTAGGGTGCATGAATATAAAGTTACGATAGCTAATAATAATATTTAATGGGTAACAAACCATATGTTTAGGTGTAATAGGTGAAGTACAAAATTCCTTTAGTAACCATAACATGGAGTTATTTACAATCATATTTTTATGTGTTAAGGAGATTTTCATGAAGTGCATACTAATTAGCTCCCAATAATCTTTCCATTTTGCGACATATGACTGATCTATTAATAAAGTAATAACTTTTACAATAGAAGAGATAGTATATAAATTAAATATCATGAATTTTCTGAAGGGTGTGTATTCTTAAACTCAAATGTCTGCCATTATTTTCTGACTTCAAACCTCAATAATTTGCCAGAAAACCACAATTAAAGGAGGAATAGATCAAAATATGAGGCAAAAATCTGGACATTCTGCGAAAATCTGTACAGTTGAGAGGTATTGTGCATGCTGATGCACTCTGCCATTTTACTCTCACCATTAGAAGACAAACCACTGTCTGACTGCCTTCTAGCCACAATTATCAAGCACTGTTCCATATAGACAACCCACTTCTTTTCAGATGGCTTGCTGCAAACAGACTAATATATCTACAGCCCCTGCATACCCTCACCTTTTCTTACTTTAGCCTCCCCAGTCCTGTCACACCGTCACCTTATCTGACTTTACCCTCAGGATCCCATTCTTAACCTCACCTTATCTTAGTTCAGCCTTCATAACCCCTTTATACACTCACCTTATCTTTCTTTAGCTTCCACAGCCCCTGCATACCCTCATTTTATCTTAGTTTAGCCTTCAAAGCCCCCTCATACCCACACCTTATCTTACTTTAGCCCAGCCCTTGTCCTGCTCCACTGCTATTCTAGTTCAGTCTGCAGTCCTGCCTTGTACCTCTACTATCTCCACTGTTACAACTGGCAATCATGACTGCTGGAGTTTATGTCCCGTGTTCTTTTGTCTTTGTAGGGGCTGGCAACTGCAGACACGACAAAAACCCACTCCCACTCAATATGCGGACGGACAAGGTGATCGCGGCGACCCTAACCCGGAAAAAAAAAAAGAAGAAGAAGAAGTCTTTCATTTGTTTCACTGAAGGTAATTCAGTGAATGGAAACAAACTGAAAACTGTTGAAACTACCTACATTACAATTTTTTTTGCAGGAGGACAAGCCCACCTGCAGAGGGACACCACCAAACAAAAAAAGCACTGGCAAAAGAAGTTTCAGCCAACATTGCTCACCCTTTTTATGTTCTCCAAAACTACATCCTTCCAAAAGACATGTTCCCTTATTTATCACCATGTCAGCAGACCACCCAACCCTCCCCTATTTTGATTATGCTCCTTTGTTAATTTAAAATTATGAGAACCTATTGTAGGAGTGTATGTCAGTCCAAGCGAACATTGTGTGTGTGTTTTTCCCCTTTATTAGCTTATCCTTTTCCCTGGACACTAACGTCACATTCACCAAACTGTCCCTGGACACTAACGTCACATTCACCAAACTGTCCCTGGACACTAACGTCACATTCACCAAACTGTCCCTGGACACTAACGTCACATTCACCAAACTGAAGACCTGTTCTGTCCCTGGTGCAAACATATTTTGCTGATATACAATGAGAGCTGCCATGTGAACATGGCTGTGCAAAACTAAACACATATCCCCAGCCCCCTGTACTGCATGTTGTACACCCCCTTCAATGACAATATCAGTAGTACAGCAGACTGCACTGCCTCTCTTCTATCAAAATGAGCCAGCTAGCATCAACCATTCATTCCTACCCTCCCTCACTAGCTTCTCCAACATCCAGATGACTAGCCATTTCCAGGTTGTATAGAGCACAGTTAGGGATATATCCCTCTGTGCCACAGATACAATACTTCTGTACTTCAGTTCTTTCCTCAAGCTGCCTTAGAAGAGGAGACAGAGCAGTTTAAACAGCATCTGTCCTCCTGTGGTGTCCTTGTATTTCTCTTTCCCTTCATCACTCCTCACTCGTTATCATTGCCACTACATTAGACCCCCCTGGAGCTGGTAGGATCAGTGCCCTAGAGCTTCTGGTCAGTCTAGGTCCTAGGACCTTCTTTCTCCTTCCTCCTGTCCAACAGCACACACTTCTTCACCTGTTGTACTGGTAAGAGGAACCACCTAAGACACCAATTTATTGTCTATCTCTCTCTCACTCTCTCACTGTCTGATATCCTCTTATACTTCCTTATACTTCAAAACACTCTACCTTTATAGAAACTAGGCTGTTTTTTTTTGTTTTCCTTATCTTATACCAACCACACTTATTTTATACGCTAATTAATTCCTCTGTCCCCTTCTTTACCTGGAAGCTGTCATTGCACAGGCAGATACATGTTTTTAGTCTCCTTTTTGTACCTATTTCTTTATTATCTTCTGTGTATGGCTGACCTGATCAGTGATCACCCTCCAACCTTCGCCTTCTGGGGAAACTACCCCCCACAAACTGCTGCCCTATTTCAGGAGCAAGGTATTCTTACAACTTAAGGAAAAGTTTATATTAAATGTGGAAGTCACTTTAACAGTACTAGTCCCTATGTGAGGGCCAGAATTACTTTAACACTAAAATATGGAAGCCCTCTATTCTGTTTTTCCACATTAAGCTGTCATGGGGTAAAAAGGGAGACTTCATGTGGGTTAATCATGGAATTCTGCTTCTCTGGTAGCAAAGGGACCAAGCATGGGGCACTTTTGCTAATAATAAAAAAGTCTACTAATAAAAGTCAGCACAGTTTCTAAGACAAGAGTATACTTTGGAATACATTGATATGTCAATATGTAAATGAAGACCTGAGTATTTTAAGAATCTCCAAAAGTCCTTGCTGATCCTAAACAAATACAGGACTAGCATCAGTGTAGTTCTCATACCTCTGCTGATGAAAGTGTGGCATGAAATGCAGTTATACAAAGCCTTCTTTCAATGGTTCTTCCACTCATTCAACCTTAAAAAAAAAAAAATATATATATATATATATATATATATATATATATATGTGTGTGTATGTATATATATATATATATATATATATATATATATATATATATATATATATACAGTTTGCTATTGTAATGTCGAGCATGCCTTGTCTGACAATGACGTGTGGGAGTCAGAATGCACACAAACAATTTGAAGAACATTGAAATGTTGACTCAAGAAGACCGACTGTATAACGGCAGTCGACTCATGGCAGTCGACCATTACATTGTCGTCCTAATTCGTAGTATGCATTGGGTTGAGTAAATGATGATGATGTTGCCATTTCCGGGATAATTTAAAGCTGTAGTGCTGTCTGAACAGATTACCTTGAAGACATTAGTGGAATACAGCAGTTTAGAAGAGAAACCATAAGTAAAGGAAGGTTGTGCATATATGGGCAATGTTTCGTATTGAGATCGCAGGACAGTGTGGATTGGGAGATTTACCCTTTTCCTCACTGTAGTGCAGTGTGTAATATATAAGTGGCAGGGGAGTGCAGGAGGGCTTGCCCCCCTGCAAAAACATTACTGTTAGCTCTGTGCAGTACACATCTGGTCCATACATACTGCTGCTAAGGGGGTAACGTACTTCAGAAGTCGACTTCAACTTCACCTGTTTTAGTTTTTGGTATTTCAACATACTTCATATTCTGAAAATCGGACATGTAAACCGGATTTTTGAACAGTTTACGTTCTGATCTTTGATGTTTTAATATTAAACCTATATATACATATATGGTTCCACTTTATAATAGTGAAATACTGAAATCTCGAATTTCAGTATTTGGCAACCATAAAGGCGAAACCTTCAAACACCGAACCTTCACAATCCTGAAACTACAAATCCTGAACACACAGCATACGCCACACCACACATAAACCACAACACCCACACTACAAAACAAATAAACACACAAAAACACATCCACATATCTACACTACACATAAGCAGGGGGGCAAGCCCCCCAGCACCCCCATGTGGGGGGGCTGCACCCCCACACACCCTACTTATATATACTAACTCTGAGATTGCACAAACAGTAAAAGACAGTACACTCACACCCAGACATTCCACAGTCCCATGCGCGCGCACACACACACACACACACACACACACACACACACACACACACACACACACACACACAAACGCACACGCACACACACATCACACATAGACAAACATCAACACATCCAACACATCCAACAATTACACACTCATACGTTCACCTTCCTACCCTAACCCACACATACAACTTACAATCTCACATACACTCAAACTCCCACCCAAAACCCTTACAAAACACTGACTTACCTTAGGTTCCATGTAAATCTATACACTACGCCGAACAACATCCAAACCAAACAGTGCATGTCACGTAATGTAAAGCCATAATCACATATTCAAAATATTCAAATTCACGATTGTGCACTTTCAACATTTGAAAAATTCGCCTTTATGATCGCGAAATACTGAAATTCGAGATTTCAGTATTTCTCAATTATGAAGGGGAACCATACACACACACACACACACACACATACATATATATATATATATATATATATATATATATATATATATATATAAATCAAGACAGCCTCACTTTTTGCCCTTCTGTAGCTTAGACCTCTGATTCCAGTAATGTTTGCAGATGAATGACTACAACCAAGAGCTGCTTCTTCCATTCTGCCGATGAAAGACATCACAGCAATGACCACCACCACAGCCATTCCTCTTACAGTTATTCTGTCCATGCCTGGTGAAAGGAAGCTATTTTACTAATTTTGATGAAAACTATGACAGGAAAAGCTAGTATTTCCTTTGCAAGTTTGGGGTATTCAGCAAGAAGATAGTCAGCAGCCACTTTGCTAAGGAGCTTCTGTCTAGTGTTTATTGTAACTGGCTGTAAGATGAAGTAGAGAAAGTTAGTTGGTTCAGGCTGTGTTGAAGGATGGGCTAGGTTTGCAGAATACTTAAAAAGTAACTCAACTGTAGCGAGTTTTACCAGATTTTAGAGGCTGTTAATCATAAGCCAGAGTTTTTTGGGTTGGAGATTTGGGTGTGTTGTAGAAATACACACACACACACATATATATATATATATATATATATATATATATATATATATATATATATATTTTTTTTTTTTTTTTTTTTTTTTTTTTTGCCTGATAGTGAAAGTTTTTTTTACAGGGAATATGAGGTTTGCCTCTAATTATGGAGTGATGATTCATTTCTTCTAGACTGCCATCATTTCCAAGCTCTGTCTCTTTGTTGTATAATTTTCTTAGTTTCTTGGGTAAGCTTTGGGGCAAGATTGTGTTTAACTTTCTTCCTTCTAACTGTATCATGGTAGTTACAGATGGAGAGAAAGAGGGAATAAAAAGTCTCTACAGATTGTTTGTGAGGCAGTCTTTTAACAGTAGACCTGTTACCATTCCTGAAAGAGTTAAGAAGTTCTAGTCAAAGGCTTTAAGATTTTGAAGAAGGTTTTAACAAATGTGGTTTGTTAATTTATTCCATTTTCAAATGACAAATGTTGGTTGATAATCACTTAGATAGTCTGTGAGGATACTGGTTTGGGTTATACAGTCTGGAACATTGGTTGAGATCCAGTCAAGGGTATCATTTTTTGATTTGCTGGGTTTCTGATATCTTATGGAGCATTGATCAGTTAAATTAAACAGGTCAGTGGAGAGGGGGAAAGAGTGATAGTCAAGGGCAGGTTGATCATTATTGAAGTCACCAACTATGATAGTCTTAAGAGTAATGGCTGATGATATTAAAGGGAGAATATCTTCAATTATAGTAAAGTTTATATTAGAGGAAATGTACAAAATTATAATGCAAAGGGATTGTTTGTTGTTAAATTTTACCAGGCTAAGATTTTTTTTTCTATTAAAGGGAGGCATATTGTGTGACTAGGGATTGAGGTTTAGTAGATTACAGTACAAGAAGTCCACTCCTCCAATCTTTTTGGTTGTATGATGATATCATCTTTAACATCTAGTTTAAACCATGATTATGTGATTGCAATGATATCAGTAGAGTAGGTAGTGATCAAAACAAGGAATTCTGAAAGAATGTTGGAGATGCTGCAGATACTAATATTGAAGATTTTAAGATCAGAGTCAAGGTAAGAAAAGGTTGTAAAGAGGTATTATTGAGAGAAGGCGTGGGTGAGGAAAATCTTGATGGGTGGTAGTAAGGACTTGAGTTAAGATGCATATCACCACAGATATGTAGTGAAGTAGATAAAATTGAATGTTGAATGAAGTATAATAAGGCAGTTTTAGATATTTTTTTACAAGTGGATTTGGTGGGTGTTGGGTTTGAAGAAGATTAATTGTGTTTTTAGGTGTTTATTGGATAGGTTTCTGTAAAAAAAAAATAGGCGTACTTCTCAAGGTCAGTGTCTTTGGAAATGTACAAGTTAAGATTAATTAGAGTGAAATGACTAGGAAAGGCTTTGTTACCATAAAGAATGCAAAGGTAACCATTTGAAATGTCAGAACCCACTACAGTGAGTCCCAAAACACAGAGACTGATTTGCTGAAAAAACAGACTTACATATACTAAGTCTGATACCGCCATTTCCTGGAATATTCCCTTTTCTCCAAGGTATGGCAATCTTAGAGTTGGTATACATATATGTCTGGGGTTGTAGGGGTGTAAGGGCACCTGCCCCCATAAGTTTTAAAGGAGAAGAGTGGTGTTCAAAATTCGCTCTTCTCCTGCAGTTTTAGCCTTTGTTTTTCGAGTGCCAACATTTGAATAGGAATCCAAATGTGACAGTTAATAGATGATTGAGATTTAAGAGGAAAATGGTAGAAAGTAAGATGAGAGAGAAAGATTAGCAGGAAAGAAGGCAGAGAAGCCCTGTAATAGTGGAAAGTGAGAAAGAACAATGGGGAACATAAGTATTAGAAAAAAGGGAGCAATAGTTTTCTTGACCATGTATTTAGATGACCTAGCAAAGTAAAGATACAGATGATAGAGTCTTTAAGGGGTATTAATAGTATAGGCTAGAAATGGGCATAGACAAAGATTACGTTTAAGGCATCAGGGGTGGTTGGAGAATTGGGGGTAGGAGTACAGAAACATGGGCAACAGCCTCAACAGCTTCCTAGCAGTCTTGACTACTCAGATTAAGTAAACAGCTAAAAAGAAAATTAGAGAGAGATCTACAATAGAAGGTGTTATATGGAATTAGTCTGCATAAGGAGGAAATCTTCCAGGTAGTGTGTTAAACACTGGAAATGTTGCTGCACAAACAGGCTGCAGGTGGTCAAAAACACATTGGATTAACAAGCAAACCTTTGCATAGACATTCTAGCATAAAAATATCACAAATTCCAAAACTGGTTTGCACAGGTAGTAAAACAGTTGATAGTACCTCACAGACTATTTGGAAAATGGAAAGGGTATTCTTTGAGAGAAGAAGCAGTTAAGGCACTGTCATCGTTTAAAATGGGTTATCTGGAAAGCAGGAAGTGAGACTACCTAAAGGGAGAGCTGATTCTCAGAACAACAGACTGCACCTGAGAAAAGTAGACATATTAGATAATGCTGTTAATGTTCTTGTATTCTTTACTCAGAAACATGAATGAGGACAATGGCTCAGATACCCTCTTCCTAGACTTGCTGTAAACATTTGATATGCCCACTTATGCTAACTTCCTTAGCAAACCCGGTCCTCACAGCCTTTGATAAAGTATGCCTAAGATACTGGAGAGCTGACATAGAAGATTAGATAGTCGCCCCACCACACAAATTGTTCATGACTAAATGTGAGGGACAAAGGCAAAAAAGGTGGCAAAGAAATGTCAGTCATTGCTGTGGTCATTTTAGCAGGTCACTAGTGGAGATGGGTTCCTGTGCTGCCCCAATGTCATTAGCAGAAAGACATAAATATGACTTTTGAAACTATACCTTTGTCTCAGTGTCACACTGTTGGGAACATGGATAAGGGGGGAGGAGGAGGAGAAGGACATACAATATGTGGAAGTAGGGGTTGGGGAGTCATACCACTTCTGGTAAGTATTTGCATGCTAGGCAGTATATTTAACCACAGTTAACTTGTTCAAAACTCTTCATAAACATTTTATATAACAACAAAACAGACGTTCACTTTCGAATTATGCCTTTCTGATTATCTGTAGTTTTTATTGCTCTTTACTGTGGAACAACATGAACATCTCTGGCTTGATTAACTCAGAACAGCAGCATCTTATAGGATTGATATATTGCAACCATTTACTTATTTGTTTATTCATTTTCATGTTTTTTAGGTCCCATTGATCCAAGGGCATTTATTTAGAGGAGAACTAGAATCCAAAATCTGTATGTTGTGTGGTGGGGGGACTGCCTAATCCTCTATGTCAGCTCTCCAGTATGTTAGGCATAAGGAAGCACCGAGATCTCAGATGTTTGTTAGCTTTTTCTAACTTGTTGCACATCAAATGTTGTTTTCACTGTGGCTTATGTATAGTATATAACATATACTAAGAATATGTGTGTGTGTGTGTGTGTGTGTGTGTGTGTGTGTGTGTGTGTGTGTGTGTGTGTGCGTGCGTGCGTGCGTGCGTGCGTGCGTGTGTGTGTGTGTGTGTGTGTTTACCTAGAGCTGCATTTAACTTAACAAATCTAACAAAAGTTATGCACTTACCATAATGCAATCGATCTAAAGGAAGAAGGTCTATTTTCTGTAAGAACAAAGCTTATGCAGCAAGTGACTAGACTACTTTGTATATAAAATGTTCACAGGATGTCCAGAGCTCTCTCTACCCATCATGTGCCTTATATATCACACTGCTCAGTTCTTCTTGTTATAGCACTTAGCTAGGCAATGAAAAAAAAATAAGCAAATAAGCAGAAGAGAGTGGAGAAGAGACTCCCAACCAGGCACACCACAAGTAGAGACTGGGGGAGGGGGGGGGTCAAGATCTGTGGTGAGAACTTCTTTTTTCAGATATATAATTATGACACTTGCATAAGTTTTGTATCTGATAAAAAGAGGTGTGTCTTAAGTAACAAACAGAACAGAGTTTCAAGCTAATCATTCAGGGTGGCCACCATCATAGGAACATACTAAAGATTACAGCAGTCCCCAAGGAAGACTTAGTCCCAGAAATAATGCCCAGAGGTCTTTAGTGAAGACTAAGCTGTGACATCACAACTATTATCGAGAGTAGCATTACAGAAAAAAGACAGTAAAAGTAGTCATAGCCCTAGAAGAATGAGCAATTGGAATGACAGGTAAAGGCTTCCTGTGTTTAACATAACAAAATTCAATGCAATTAATCAACCATCAGGAAGGGTTGAGCTGAGCTTGAAAGCTTTCACACTAAATTTAGCAAAACAAACAGCAACTCATCCTTACTGAAAATGTTTTCCCTCTTTTTGACCCAACTATCTATCATCATCACCATTCACAGCCATTCAATCCATGCATTCCCCAACATGGGGTGT
Source organism: Protopterus annectens (assembly GCF_019279795.1). Lineage (NCBI taxonomy): Eukaryota > Metazoa > Chordata > Ceratodontiformes > Protopteridae > Protopterus > Protopterus annectens. The sequence continues at coordinate 601,406,650 of NC_056725.1, read as the reverse complement.
GGCAGGCCATCATTCAGACACCCATCTGGGGTGGTTTGAGTTTTTTTCTACTTGGGAATCATCATCCCTAACGCATGCTCCTGTCAGGGTGTGGAGAAGGGCCATGCAATGTAATGAAAGCAGAACACAGTCTCCTCAATTCTACAAGGGCTGTTCTCTCCAGGCATACCTGCCTCACCCCCCCCCCCCCGAGGCATGAGAAGGAACTATGCCTTTTCTGGATGCCCATATAGAAAATAGATCCTTTTGTCTCTGTAAGTCTTTTCAGTCAAAGGCCTCTGAAATAAGTAAATGATGACAAATGCCCTTTCGGAAAAGATAAAATTGCCAATTTATTTATAGAAAAGGCAAAGCCATACTGCCATTTTAAAGTGGTAGAGAGCTGGAAGGGATTTTCCTAAAGGATGATACAGAAGCATTATAGGTGAAGTGGCTTCTTCAATGGGGATGGATTCCATGGAGAGAACCAGGTTTCTCTGGGGCAGCCAGAAAGAGGCTATGAGAATGACTTTCACATTCATAGGTTTTGCTTTCTGAATGAACCTTGTTATAAGAGGAAATGGGAAAAAGCATAAAAGAGTGCATCTGTGAACTAGGCTATCATTGTGTTCCCTGTTCCACTCAGATTCATGCATTTATTTATTGACATTTGATTACCTGAAAGGGTAGGAAACCATTTTCAACAGAGGCCTGGGGAGAAAAGATTCAAAGTATTACAAAACATTTAAGAACAATAATTATTGTCTTTAAAAATAATGCAAAAAAAAAAACCACGGTTTAAATAACTATGCCAAATTAGACATAATCTGAAAACATTAGTTAAGAATAGATTCAAGTTATACGACAATGATTTAATCTTTAGAGAAATTTCAGCCAGTTTAAAGTATAATACTAACAGGAACTACAATAGAAATTGAGAGAAAAGCAGGCTTATGGCAAGTTTAGAGAGAAAGCTAGCAGAGACAGAAGTAAGGAAGTGAGTGAAGAAGGGAGAGTAAGGAGATGTAGGTACAAGTAGGGAGATGTTCACATTTAGGGATAGAGTTTATCCTGATGCTGAGGAGGAACACAGCCGGCTTTTGACTAGGAAGTCTTCCAAAATAGTTTTGAAGGATGGGAGGGAGGGTACTGGCCTGATGGACAGAGATAAGGAGTTCCAGATACGGAATCACAGAGACGTTTGGACACTTGGCATTTGTTAGAGATGTCAAGAGGTTGCACACTGGTTTGCTGAGAGGCTGACAATCTTTTTTGTTGCTGCAGAATAAGAGGTAGTTTGTTAGGGATGAGTAGAGCATGTCCACTAAAGGACTGGATTCCAGGTATGAAGTTGGTCAGCAAAAAATCAGCTCAATTCAATAGCCCACTACAATAATCTGATGGCCTCTTGACATAGACTGTAGAACTTTCATATTTTGTTGATCTGCCAGACAAAAGCTATGTCACCTGACTGATCGTAATGACTCCTTAAGGTAGAATTCATGAAAGACCAGTAATGTCAACAGAAATGCCCTCACTTCTACTATAAATTTATGTGAACATGAAATTCCTGAGATGATCAGGCATCCTAAGCCATCTGCCATTGTACTGCTTCACACTGTCCTAGAGAAGGTACATCTGTGGAGACCAGTTCCTGACATTTCTGTAATTGGGATGAGCTTCCAAACTGAAGACGGAAGGGATTCAAGTACCACTGTAGGTATGAACAGCAAGAGCTGCAGATTCAAAGCGGAAAGGAAAACACACTTGAAATTCACAGACCAGTCGACCTAGACTGATGTCCAATAAAGTACCCCTATATGAAAACCGGCATGAGGACAATAAAAAATAAAGCTGCCACAAGTCCTAAAGCTCTCAAACAAATCCCTATTGGTACAAACTGAAATAAGTGAACAGATGTGATTATATGCTAAAGAGAAAACATTCTTTCCTGGGGCACAAAAGCCTAATATTTTCATAGGGGGTTACTAGCCTAATGGCACTAGAGCCTTTACAAGCGTAAACATGCAAAATCTATAGTATCCTTATTGACCATATTTCGACAGTTGTTGTTAGCAGAGTGATTCTATGATCTGCCAACTGCAGGTCTATATTAGAACATCAAAGTTTCAAAACTTCGAATGTTCTAATATCGAACCCTATTCAGCGAAAGCTGAAAACATCAAACATGCAGAGCAGCAAATTTGTTCCTAGGGAAAAAAATTGCTGTTCCAAAACACATACACACAACACAAGCACACCAAACAAACAGCAATCCACACACATACACATAAAATCTTACACCTAACTCTACACTAAACTATACACGCACCACTAACTATCCACTTACCTTAACCCAAACCCTAACCCTAAGGTCCGTCACTATCGCACACTCATCTCACCCACGCCCTAACCCTAACTCACCTAGCCCGCCCTAACCCTCACATCCACACAATTGCACACATACATAACCCGTGCCCTAACCCAAACTCACCTAACCCGCCCAAACCCTCACGTCCACACAATCGCACACATACCTAACCCGCACCCTAACCCTAACTAACCTAACCCGCACTCAATTGCACACTTACCTGAACCTGACCTGTAACTTTCCACCACAGCACTGAAAATACCGAAGAAACAGAAACAGACAACTGAATTCTTTCCCTAGGAAAAAATTAGGTTTTCTGTTGCTTCGATATTTTCAGCTTTCGCTGAATAGGGTTCAATATTAGAACATTCAAAGTTTTGAAACTTCGATGTTCTAATATAGACCAGCTGACTGCCCCTATCCATTTGGGATATAGGTGCCACCTCCAGAATTAATTTATGATCACCCATGCAGTTGTCAAGGTTGCGCTTGAATAGGGTCATTGAGGAGCTCTGCTTCACGTGGAGTGGAAGCTTATTGCAGAGGAGTAGCAATCACTGGTGGATATATCTGTCTGTCCAATATGTTCTGTTAATGTCCCAGACTAAGGTGAGATCCCTGGAGGGAGTTATACTTATCCCATTTGATTTGCGGATGTGCAGCAATTCCATTAGGGCAGGGTCTGAGACTGCCCTGAAGGCAGGCACAGGTCACCTCTCAACAGCCTGTATGATACAGAGTATAGTAACAAGGTTTTCAGTCTTTCCATGTATGTCATGTTTTGGATGCCCTGGATTCTCTTGGTAAGAAATTGTTGTGGTCTCTCCAGTTGCTGTAGGGGTCGGGTGAGGTACATACAAAAAGGAGCATTGTACTCAATTAGTGTTCTGATAAGGGTCAAGTACAGTGGAGCTATAACCTCCCTGGTCTTGGATGCAATGGTCTTATTTATGAAATGTGCAATGTAGAATGTTTTTCTTACCACAACGGACACATAATGACTGACGTTTAGATTGCTATTAACTTGTGTTCCCAAGTCTCACACCACTGAGTTTGAGGTTAGAGGGGTGCTATCTATATCATAATTAGCAGGGGTAACTTCTTTTCCAAAGGGGATCCTGAGACATATTTTTGCATTAAGTTTTTGTCACCAATCATTTGCCTGTGTCAGCCCTTTCTGTAATATGTTAACATATGTGGGGGACTCTATATGATTGCACTCAATTGATAGTCATCTGCAAACTTGGTATGCCACAGGCCATCTACCTTTGCCTGGACTTCAAAGAAATAGATTCCAAACAGTAGATGGCTCAGCACAGACCCTTGCAGTACCCCACTGGCAACTGGTCTGCTGGCGGAGGTGGACTCCCCAACTTTGACAGTGTGCACTCTGTTGATGAGCCAGTTCGCTACCCATCTAGTTATATATGGATTTATCCCCAGCTGGGACAGTTTCTCTATGATACCTGAATGGGGGATTGAGTCAAAAGCCTTGGCTAAATCTAGATAGGCTGTATGTACTGTTTTGCCCTCATCCAGGGCTTTGGTGATATTCTCAAATAAGTCCACCACATTTAGTAGCAGAATCTACCCTTGGAAAAGCCAGACTGGGTTGGTTCAAGAGTTTGAAGGTCGCATGTGTCCTTGTGGAAAAGGTCCATGATGATTCTTTCCATGGCATTGCAGATAAGGCTGGATAAGCTTATGGGTCAATAGTTCCCAGGGTCAGTTGATGCACCCTCTTTGTGCAAGGCAATTACTGTTGATGTTCTATACTCTGCCAGAACAAAGCCAGTTCTCAGGCTATGGTTGAAGAGAGTACCAAGTGGTTCTGCAAGGCCTTGTTTTAGATGGTTTACTAAGCAGCCTCAGTTGTTATCTGGTCCCATAGAGGCTGTGTTTTTGGCCTTGGAGAGTGCTTGTATGACTTGTTCTTTGGAGATACTCAGTAGAGGACTGGTGTCAAGAATGCTATGGGGTATGTCAGGCGGGGACAGCAGGTGATGTTATTGCCAAGTCTGTCAGCTAGCAGGATCTAGCTGACAGCTAGCGGATCAGTGTGAGTGGTAGCGACCACTATAAATTCGGCACACAAGTGGGCATTCTCTCTTGGGTTTCAGATGCAGCTAAAGAATACCTTATGATTTTCTTTAGTTAGGGATGCTAATTTAGCCTTAGATGACTTAGCAAGATCTCTGATTTGCTTGTTCAAGCTGTGGAGAGTATTCTTCCTCTGTTGGGTTAATTCCCTCCTGTTCTTAGATATCAGTTGCTTTCTTTTGTTGTATAACTTATTTATACTTACAGTCCGCCAGGGTGGCTTGTTTTTTTGGGAAGACCTGGGTTTGTTCCTGTTAGGTACAGCCTAATCAATGCATTTGTTTAAGTGGCTATATTGGGCAATTGTTTATTCCTCTGCATAGGAAATATTGTTATCCATGTTGGCAGGGGCTTTGAAACTTTTTATACCATCACTTATTAGGCAGTATTTTGCTTTGGAGAAATTTTTCAGTTTTTTACTCCTGTGGGGGTGTCAGGTTTGATCTTTACTTCAAACAAGACAGATTTATGGTCTGATCCTACCAGGGAAGGCAACACACACACAGGGTAGTGCAGTGACCCCCCCCAACACATTGGTGAGCACTAGGTCCAGGACATTTAAGCCCCTTGTGGGGGGGTGGACCAACTGTTCCAGGGCATTTGAATTAACAAAGTCCAGTAACCTCATACCAATCATGTTTGTGCTCATGTAAGTTGCCCAGTAAATGGAAGGACAATTGAAATCTCTCATGACCAAGGGGTTTGGTTGTATGATGTGTGATTCTAGCAAGTCCCGGCAGGTGGTGTGCTTCTCCTGGTTCATGGTGAGGGACCTTTAGCGATGATGTGAAATGATATTTTTCCTATAGTTAATTGGACCTGGAGTAGCTCAAGAGAGCCGTACTGATTCACCAGTCTCGAGGTGTATTTGGATTTAATGAAGATGGATTCACCACCACCTTTGTTTTTTTTACGCTCATTTTGGGGTCTGAGCATGTGAAAGGCATTGTAGCCTTGCACGTCTGTGGTGCTCTCAGTGGCCTTGAACCAAGTCTCAGTGACTGCACAGACATCAGCATCTTCCAAGGTGAGGAGCGCTTCCAGGGAGTGCAGCTTACTGTTTAAGCTCCTAGCTTTAGACAGCAGGACTTTGAGTTTGTCTTTAGTGGATTTCTTTATTTCAGATGTTTTATTGTTTGGACATTGCCTAAGAAAGGCACTATAGGTGAGGCAAGCATCTTTGCCAGTATCTAAAAGCCTTCAGGAGACAGGTGAAGGCCATCTCTGGCAAAGCAGCGTGGACTTTTGGTCATGTCTTCCCAGGTTGACAGATACTGAATTCCCCCTGGAGTGATATCAGAAGCTAAGCCAATTATTAAACTCACTCATTTTTTGTCTGTATTGTGGCATCATCCTAGGTGAAGGCAGAATGCTGCTTAGGGCTAGGGACATACCTGCCTGGCACACATAATCTGAGAATTCAGCCATGTCTGTCTTCATATAGCCCAGAGAAGTATATCTCAAGTCATGCATAGTCATAGCAATAATTGTTGCTGAGCAACTTGAGTGCATGTGCAATCTGACGGATCTTGGCACATGAAAGGCAGACAACTGTGACCTTCTCCTTGTACAACCTGGTGAGGGGGACATCTCTGTGTCTCACTGTTGAGTCACCTATAACCAGAACATTTGGTTTTGAGGTGTTTTGCCTAAGGATCTTAATTGTTGAGACACTAATATGCATGTTGTTATGTGTAGTGGTGAATTCTGTTTGTGTACCAGCATGTGTATGCTGTTTGCACTTGGGAAGTCTTTGGTCTTTTGGTAGGTTCTTAGTGAGTACCTCTGCATATGTGGGTTATGTGTCATGACCTTCTCTTGTGTGCTAACAACCTGTTGTATGTCCTGTTTGTTGTTATGTGAGAGGACTGATTACAATTTCATGGTATAGTTGCATCTCTCATATACTGTATTTGTTTGCTTTAGGAGTAAGTGGTTGTCAGTATACATGAGGCAATTGCTACATTGCCTCAGGATGCCCATGTCAATCAGGTTGGCTGGAGAAATGGTGTGAAAATGTCCATCCATTATGGCAGGTATATATTGTACTAGCTAGTGGGAATGGGCTACATGAACCAGGGTTTGCTTGTGAGACTAACAAAGGCAGCTATTCTGTAGAGGGCTAAGGGTGGAAAACTGTGTCAATGCCTTATAATGTGCAGCTGAGTTGCTTGTTGGGTAGCAATGCACAACTGCTTTGTGCACAGAGAGGCAGTGGAGCTAAGGAGAGTTCTCTAGCAGTTATCAAAGGAAAATTGTTGTTCCTAAGTGTTTGTGTCTGTACACGGCAAAGCTAAACCCTGTTGCACGGTGTGCAGCTGCGCAGAAACTTGGTGCTTAAATACAAGCAAAGTTAAACAATTTTAACACAAACCAGCCAATGGGAGAGCCAAAAACTGAGCTTTATTCCAACAATCTCCAACTCATATGGGTCTTGGGCTGCACACGTCTGTCCCATGGGTGCAGGAGGGCCTTCTTAATGTAGGATGGCTGGTTTTAGTGCTTAATTTATTCCAAACAGCCTAGATTCAACTTATTTAATGTAAAGCTTAATTGGTTAAGTGCCAGCTATTACTGGAGACAGCATTGCACATTTACATACACTCATAAAACTGGTCACTCCTTGTATATTATTTGCTGATCATTAGTGCAGGTTGTTAAACCACAGCCCTTCCACATCACATATTAGTCGGTGACAAGTAGGTTTATATGTCTGTTCACCACACATGGTGCAGAGCAAGATTTCATGAAGAAGTAAAATGTTCATCCTGAAAATAGAAGTGTAAAGGGAGGGAGTACAGGCATTAGACTTTAAGGACTTACTACTCTCTGGATCACCAAAAGTACTTCTTCACAGAGAGAGTTGTGAAATCATGGATTGCAATACTAGAATAAGGAACAGACAGAGAATCCACAGAGTTATTCAGAATAGGTTTGGAACAGATGAAGAAAAGCTGTGGGCAAATACAGGGATGTGTAAGAGGTAGAAAGCTAAATGTATTCAAAGACAAACTAGATCAGCTATCTCCTCCTATCATTCAGCAAATGTAACGTGAATTCTAGTTTTACAAAGAATGACTGTAACTGCCATTAGCAAGTATCCCCAAAGCTCATTAAGCTTTTAATTTTCTAGTGCTGCTATGGAAAATAATATTTAAACATGCTTACTATGACCCAAACATATTTAACCAATACTTTAAAGGGGAACAGTTAGTTTCCTTTTTTCCAGTGACAAAGTATAGCATGATGATATGAAGTGAAACACTTGAATAATGTCATAGTTTCATAAAAGTCCTACATTCTAAGAGCTGCTGCTGGTTAAATCTGAAATAAACAAGAGAAATATACATTATTGTTAGGAATGGTTATGCTTTAGATTTGTTTGTACTCTGCAACTGTGCCAGTCATAAAAATAACAGAAGATCAGTTGGCAAAGTGCTTTGAGTAATGGAACAAAACTTGATGGTACTTTTCAAAAGCTGGACAACTTAATTCACATTCTAGCAGAAAGTATTCACATGTCTTCCTACCATAACCTGTCAGCTACCATTTCAAGTCACTAGATCTCCTGGCTCCAAACAGCCGATGGAAAGAATACAAAAGAAAAGCTGTCAAGTCAAAACATATGCTATACAGGTGTACATGAAGGACACAGGCAAACCAATAACAGGCATAACACTCACAGCTGGTTTCACAGTACAAATTGTCTGAACAAAAATGCAGTATCAAAACACTCATGAACACAACAAACAGAAGCAATATAAACAAACAAGCAAATACAACTCCTTATATGTGATGTCTTTAGTCTTAAATATTTAATTCTCAGATTCAGCCTCTTTGATTCTAAAGAGATGCTGTTAATGAAGTCATGTGACATTCTCCCATATTTAATAACAAGCAGAATTAAAATCCAGATCCTTAGGAAAGCTTAGCAAACAAGCCTCTGTAGTTAACATTGTGCATTTCAAATAGACATACAGTCTTTCCTGTGGATTTCATTTTATTTTGCTGACCATGTTATCATACCAGGATTTCCACTAATACCAGCAAGATCAGGGGAAATCCCAAAGGAACACAGCAAATATAACAATTTCATCAAGCGGAGCAGGACAGAAGTAACACAAAACTATCACACTCAGAAGGTAACACTAGAAGCAAAAGGGAATTATACTGAAAATCAAATCTACAGATTTTATCTATATTATCTTAAATAAGATCTAATGATAAATCTACAACACCATGTTACAGGTTACCTTAAGTAATATCTAATGATAAACAAATCTACAGCACCAGATTACATATTTGTTTAAGTAAGAGATAATGATGGACTACTTAAATCATGATATACATTGTATTATATCATGTCAAAATGGATAGTCAAGGGGCAGATATGGCTCATAGCTTTGAGAATATTTAAGTACAGAGTGATATGAATAAACATTACTTACAATCTCTCTGCTGCCTCTGGCATGCATTTCAACAAGTTCATGCCTCATTATATAGAGGGAGAAAAACATAAGAGTTGATTTAACTTCTTCAAATCTATAACCGCTAACCACTGTCTGGTGTATTTCTACATCATACCTTCTTTATGGCATCCTGATATTGCTTGTAGTTGTCATTTTTACTCAAGTGATTTACTGTTTAATGATATGGGACATTTGAATGGTCAGGTTACAAAGGTGCATAGGTAAGTACTACGCTAACTGCCTTTGTGGGACATTTTAAAGCTATCCAATTTCACTTTCAAAGGTGAGAATCAAACCCTGTACCTTGTGTATGTGAGGCAAACACCTTAAATATTATGCCAAAGAACTACAAAGAAGACGAACAACTAAATAACTAACAAACTTCTAAGACCTGGAAGAGGAGAACTGAGCCAAACAGGTGTTGAACTCTTTCATTCTTTAATAGATATAAGAACTTCATCAGAAAAAAAAAAACAAAGAATGAAATAAAGCCTTGTTGTGCTTCTCTTTAAAACAAAAACAGCCAATAAGCATCATGTATAAGCAATGTAGCAAAATAAAATAATACAGTCACCAATGATAAACATATGTTTAATGTAGTAGGTGGAGTTCACCTGTACCATCGCAAAGCACATTAAATATTCAAGTTTTCATTAATGCCTGGGGAAGCTTCAACATTCAGAAGCAGCTGTCATTTCAATTCTCACCCTTCTGAAAGAGTTTCACCATCACCTAAAAAGGAATCAAGTTGTTCCAGTACAATAAACTTAAAAGTATGAAATCCAATTAAAAAGTGAACTGTGTTTACACCAACCCTAAAAGCAAGTTGCTGTGGAGATACTGGGGACTGAAACCAGAAGCTTGTACACACAAAATAAATGTTCACTGAGCTCTATCCCCTTACTTATAAAGGGAAAAATCAAACTCTGTACTTTGTACCTAAGGTATACACCTTAACCATTATGTCATACACTAACCCTTAAACACCAGACTAGTTGTCCTTGTCTGCCAGTTTAAGTGTAATCAATTTCTCTTCCAAAGGTGAGAATCAAACCTTGTACCTTCATGTGTACATGAGGTAAACAGCTTAAGATTTTTTATACCTACACCCCAACCAGAAACAAAATGAAGCTAAAATTATCTAGAGTGTACTGCAGTGAGGATCTCAACCCTGGTCTTTTTTTACTTATTATACATAAGTTCATATTCGCATCAAACTTTAAATATTTAATTTCACAAAATGTCATAGTGAGATACAGAAAAAATACATTACCTTGAAAATGCATAATGTTTTACACTTGAGATAATTCTACTTGCTTGTTAGCCTTTATGAAAATATGCAGTATTTCCATATTTTCAGTAATATTGCCAAATCAAACTGACATAAACTATGACATGGTGTCAGTTGAAAGCTTAGATTATATTAACGAAAACTGTCACTGACATTTACTCTGTAAGCCATACACCTTGAATGATACCAAATTTTGCTCAGATTGTTAATTATTCATAAAGATTTTTCTCACATTTGTATAAATATAGGACCTTAGGATCATAGGAGTTTACTAGGCTATAGACCCGGAGGTCATTTCAAACCTAGCCATTTCATCCCAATGTAATACCATAGATACACTAGTCAATACCCAGGACTGCATTTAGTAATGACTGCCCATGCCCAGGATGGTTGTGCGCACTATCCCCGGTAAGAATTTATGGTGCCCTATCCACTCGTCCAGGTTCCTTTTGAACAGTGTCATAGAGATGCTCTGCTTCATGTGAATTGGTAGCCTATTCCAAAGACGCAGCATTCACTGGGAGACAAATCTGTCCCTTCAGCATGTCCTATTTAAGTCACAGGCCATATTTAGGTCCCTGGAATGGATAGCTCTAGTCCCATTTGATTTACGGACGTGCAGCAAGTTCATTAGGTTTGGGTCTGAGATTGCTGTATAAGCCAGGCATAAGTCTCCCTAAGACGTCTATACAATACAGAGTATAGTGACAGGGACTTTAGTCGATCTGTGTAAGGCATGTGCTGGAGTCTCTTGATCTTCTTTGTTAGAAATCTCTGAGATCTCTTCAATTGCTGTAGGTGCTTTGTATGATACATGCCGAACTGGGTATTACACTCAATTATGTGCCTAATTAGTGCAGAGTATAGAGGAGTTATAACCTCCTTTGCTCTCAAAGCGATGCCTTTACTAATCAAGTGTGCTACGTAGAAAACCTTCCTTACTACAGTAGACACATGGTGATCAAAGTTATGTTCGCAGTCAACTTATGATCCCAGATCCCTTACCACTTCATGGGTACTTAGGGTATTGTTGTTGATTTGATAGTGTGAAGGGATATTGTTTTTCCTGAAGGGAATGATGATGCATTTCTTTGCATTCAAGTTTGACATAGTGACTAAGACACCAGTCGTTGGTCTGCATAAGACCCTCCTGGAGTATACTGACATCATTTGGGGATTACATAATTGCACCTAGTTTACAGTCATCCAGAAACCTGATCAGACACAACCCCTTAGTTTTGGCTTGAACTTCTGCAAAGCATATACCAAACAGTAAGGGACTCAACACTGACCTTTGTGGCACCCTGCTGGTGACAGGTCTGCTGGTTGATGTGGAGTCACTCACTTTGATAGTGTGTGTCCGGTTTGTGAGCCAGTTGGCAACCCATCTTACAACAAAGGGGTTTACATTCAGTTTGGTAAATTTATCGGTAATGCCAGAGTGTGATATTGTGTTGAAAGCTTTTGCCAAGTCAAGGTACTCTGTGCACAGACTTGCCCTCGCCAAAGGCCCTGGTCACATTTTCAAAGAAATCCACCGGATTTAACAGGCAGGCTCTGCCCTTGACAGAACCGAACTTAGGTGGATCCAGGGTTTGGAGGTCACCTATGTCTTTATGTATGAGGCCCATAATGATGCATTCCATGGCCTTACAGATGAGGCTGGTCAGACTTATGGGTCTATAATTCCCTGGGTCTGTTGCTAGGCCACCTTTGTGGAGGGGAATAACTGTTTCTGTTCTCCATTCCATAGGAACAAAGCCTGGGGTTAGGCTGCAAATGAACAGGGTGCTTAATGGTGATGCTAGTTTATGTTTTAGCCTGTTTAGAAGTCAGCTTGGGATGCTTTCTTGTCCCATAGAGGTTGTGTTTTTCGCCTTGGACAAGGCTTTAATGACCTGCTCTTCAGGTATGTAGGGTGGGGGAAGGAGTTTAGGGCAAGGTTTTTGATAAGTTTGGAGGGGATAAGGGAGTAAAGTTTTCACCATACCTATCTGCTAACAGGTTTGCTATCTCTGTGGGGACAGTGTGTGTGACACCTTTAGTCACTAGTTCAGTGCATACTTGGGTCCTACCTTTTAGGCTATGTACATAGCTGTAAAAGCCCTTATGGTTATTCTTGGCTGTGCTTGCTAAGTTTTTGCTCAAAGATGCCCTTACAGGATTTGACATGTTGTCTTATTTGCCTGTTGAGGCTGAGGAGGGTGCTTTTCCATAGTTGGGGCCTCAAAGTTGTTTTCTTGGACAGCAACGTTTTGTATTTGTTGTAAAGTTTGTTGATGCTGGATGTCCACCATGGGGACCAGTTTTTACTTGGGGCTCTAGCTTTGATTCTTTCTGGTATGGCCAAGTTTATACACTTATGCAATTGACTGCACAGGGCTTTAGTCTAAGCTTCAGTTGGAAGGCATTTATACCTTCCCCTAGGAAGGAATAGTTTGCCTTGGTGAAGTTTTTTAGTCTGACTTCGCCCTTTGAGAGGTCTGGTGCTAGTGCCAGCTTGAAGATGACTGATTTGTGGTCAGATTTAACTAATGAGGGTCTGATAGTTGTGGCAGTGACCATCTGTTTGTCATGTTAGTGAGGACCAGATCTAGCATGTTTGTTCCTCTTGTTGGGGTACGAACAATTTGCACCAGGGCATTTGAGTTAACAAAGTCAAGGAACTTTTGCACTAGTGAGTTAAGGCTAGAGAAGATTTCCCAGTTGATAGTGGGATAATTGAAATCCCCCATAACCAGAGTGTTTGGGAATATCTGGATTGACTCCAGTTTAGTCAAGTAGGCTTTGTACCCATCATGACCCATGGAGGAGGATCTATAACTGGGTATGATTTGAATGGGGGCCTTACCCAAGGTAACCTGAACTTGGAGTAACTCCATGGAGTTGTCCAGTCTAACATGACAGAAGGTGAATTTCTCTCTATTATACATAGAAACACCGCCTCCTTTGGTTCTCACACATTCATTTTGTGGTCTGAAGGTGTAAGGCATTGTAGCCTTGCAAGGCCAGGGTACTCTCTAAGGCCTTAAACCAGGTTTCTGTGACTGCACTGACATGTACATCTCCTACTAATAAAAGTGCTTCCAGGGTGTGCAATTTTTGATTTAGGCTCCAAGCATTTAGCAGCATGACCCTTATTTTGTTATGATTGGCAAATTTCACATTAGTATCTTTGTTTTCCATGACCCTTATTTTGTTATGATTGGCAAATTTCATGTCAGTAAGTTTGTTTTCAAGACCTTGCTTAAAAAAGGCACTATGGGGAAGCAAGAGCCTTTGCCAGCAGCCGAAAGCCTAGTGGTGCCAGGTGCAAACTGTCTCTGGTAAAGCAGCGAGGTTTGTCGACCATGACTTCCCAGGCTGACAGAAACTGGATCCCTTTTGAATGACACCACAAACTAAGCCAATTATTGAAATCAATCATTTTTTGTTTATACTGTGGCATCATTCTAGGTGAAGGTAGTATGCTGCTCAAGGCTAGGGACATACCTGCCTGGGGCACATACTCGGAGAGCTGAATCATATCTCTCTTCATAGTCCAGTGAGGTACATCTCAGGTCATTCACTCCAATATGAACTATGACAGAGTCATAATGGTACTGTTGCTGAAGAGTCTTGAGTGCATGCATGATCTGACAAATCCTGGCATTGGACAGGCAGCTGACCATGACTTTCTCTTTGTCCATCCTGGTGAGTGACACATCAGTGGGTCTCATTATGGAGTCTCCAATGACAAAAAAATTTGTTAGTTGTAGCTGTCTTGTGTTTTGGAAGTCTCTGGTGTTTCAGTAAGTTTTCTGAGAGAACCTCCACGTATGTTGATTTTTGTGTTTGATGTGTGCTATGTGTATGAGTAGTGGTACTATGTGCATGAGGGTGTATTAACCTCCTCAGTGTTACTGTTTCTAGTGTGAGAGAGCAGGGATTCAAGATTCTTGGTGTAGATACATCTCTCAGACTCTGTACTAGAGTGAGTTATTAGTAGAGTGTTATCAGTGTACATGAGACAATTGCTGCACTGCCTCAGGAGACCCAAGCCAACAAGGTTGGCAGGAGAAACAAGGGTAGTCCAACTGTCCATAACGCTAGATTGAAGCACAGTTATTACAAGGGGGTGTTTCTCAGGCTAGATCAAGAAGGTGCTCAGTGTATGGATATTTCTGCCGGGTGGGGTTTTTGGTGGTAGTTAAACAGGTCACAGCTCATTAGCAGTATTTCTTAGACTGGAAAAGTACTAAGGATGAGGACTACACTAATGTGCTACAGCTGTATCTAAGGGAAAAATTGTCGAATTTACTTGTCCAGCTATGGCGCACAATTGCGGGGCAGTACACAGTGCTGCTCGACGAGCAAACAAGCAGAAACCTGCTCAAACACAGGGCTTAAATACCAAAAGCTAAAAACTTGAAAAAACTTTAAAAAGATTCAAAAGGACCAATGAGAATGCTTACGCCAAGCTCTAGCTTCTGCTTCCTGTTGTTGGAAGATGGCAGCAGTTTCTGTAGCAGGAGTTTCAGCTCATGCTGCCGCTTCTACTATTTCTGCCTCCAGTTTGACTTCTAATGGTGTTTCAGTGTTGTTTTCACCTTCATCTGCATTACCTGGTTCTCGGGCTTCTGTTAAAGGCTCTATAGTTTTGAAAGATGCTGATAATTTATCTTTACTTGACTGGTGTGACTCCATGGAGCCTAGGGATTGTTCTCAGGCTTCTGCTGCTTCAGTGTCTGCTGTTTTAGCTCCCCTAGTGGAAAAGCCGACTACTTCCACTAGTGATGTGGCTTCTGTTCACTCTACTGTTATTTCCAAAGCTAAATTGTATGCTGCTGTGGTGTGAATGGCCGTTTCAGCTTCTCTCAGTCAGTTTGGGTCTTCTGGGCAGACAAAAATTGTTTCAAAGCCTTTGGTGCACTTAAAGTCTGTTTCAGGTCAGCCTTTATCACATAAGTTTATCTGGCATTCTATGTTGAAGCCTTTGTTTCATTTCGGTCTTTATGTGCTATTATTGATTGGAGGAGGGATGCTTTTGCTAATATTTATTTTGAGTCTCAGAAGGCCATTTCTGCTTTTCTTTCCAGTTTTTAGAAACATAATTCTCAGCAGCCTTGGTGTAACTATGTGTTGTCTGAAGTAGACATTCATTCCAAATGTAAGCTTATTTTGTATTTTCATTCTATTTATGTTACTGAGGGTCATGTTAGAGAGTTTTAGCTCTCTCTTTGTACTGATGTTTTTTCTGTGAGGAAGTCTTTTGTTGACAATGATGCTGGTGGTGTTTGGGATAGGGCCTGGGAGGCCTGGCTGGCCTTACATGTGCTAAATACTGGTGTTTCACATTTGCCTGGTGTTTGTTTGTTGGCTGGTCAGAAGGGTATTTTGAGATATGCAGGACAGCCTAAAGCATGCTTTTTTTTGTGGTTGCTTTTCACATCTGGTGTTTGCATGTCCTTCTAGGAGATGTACTCATTGTGGGTTGCGTGAGCATTTTGCTAGGGCTTGTCCCCAGTGGTGTTGCTTACGTTCCTGACAACATGGGGACTCTGGTTGGCCTGCTGTACCCCCTGCAGCTTCTGGTCCAGCTGAGTCATCTTCTGTTTGGTCTGTTGTGGGCTCTGAGTCGGCTTCTAGTGTTGTACCCGGTGATTCCTCTTTGCAGCAAGCTGTGGATCCCACCCCTGGTCCTCTGCCTCCTTCTTCCAGTTCCTGTAACCCCTTCTGGTGATTCTAAGGTAGATTCTTTGCCTTTTACTCCTCTAGGGTCTGTAGTTACTGGCCTTTCTATCAGGGTTCCCCTTTCTCCTGTTTTTATATTGTTCCTACTGGGACTGAGATGTTAGACTCTAATAGGAGGTTGCATGGGGTGTCTGATGCTTCCTCTGCTGATGATGGTACTAAGGTGTTGGGCTCTGCAGAGGGTGCTAGTTGCGAGGCAGATATTAGCTCTGATTTACCTGAATCCCAATCCGGATCTTCAGGTTCTAAGTGGAAGTCTTTAAGGATTAAATGCAGTAAGAGGTTTTTGGAAGATGATTCTTTTGCTGCTGATGGCTGATCTGTCTTTTTTTTTGTAATATTAATGGTATGGTGTCATTATCTAGGTGTTTGACTGTGCATTCCTGGGTTTCTTCTCTTTCATCTGATGTTGTTTGTTTGCTGGATTTGGGTAAAATTTCTCCTGACTCTTGTTTGCAATGGGAAGTTTTTTTTTGGGGGGGGTCTGGTCTTTTACAACTGATTGCTGGTTTGGGATTGTAGTTATGTATCACAAGTCTGAGGGATGGTTAGGGATGTTGTTCGTGTTTTGTCTGGTAGGGCATTGGTGGTGGATTTATTGTGTAGGTCTTCTTTTATACATCTTGTTATTGTTTATGTCTTTATTTCTGTGGCTGAGCATCATTTATTCTTTTGGCTTTTATGACCTTATTTTCGGGTCTACTTTACAATGTCGAAAGCCGATAATATCGAAGCTGATATTGTCGGCACCACAATATCGAAAGCGCAGAACATCGTGCAGGTAAACGGAAATCTCCGTAGGGAGAGATTTCCGTTTACCTTAATGTAGTGCAGTCTTGGAGTTGGAATATTTAAGTAGGGGGGTGTGGGGGGTGCAGGGGTGCTTGCCCCCCTGCCTACGCTAGTTAGTTTTTATTTTTGTTGGTTTGTTTTTTTTAAACATTATAAGATCTTTTACTACATCAATCACTTGAGGTCGACTAGTGATTCGATGTAGTAAGATTTCAATAACGTGATATAGGTGCTTATTTTCTTATTGACTGTCCTATTCTTTTTTGGGGGGACTTTAGTTGTGGAGTTATACCTCGGGATTCCAGCTCTAGGCAGGACTCTAGTGTTCGTTGCTGCAAGAACATTTTGCGTCTAGCTTCCCTTACTTTGTGCAGTCCTGAGACTTTCACCTGTTTTCATGGTACTGCACATACTTGTATTGATTATTGTTTTTGTTCCCCCACTTTTGCTGTAGTTTCTTCTTCTTTGTCTTTTGTGCCCTTTACTGATCATCACGCTTTGTCTTTTTCTTTTAGTGTTTCTTCTGCTTTGTCTAAGGGTAAGGGTTTAACTAGATATACTGCTCCTTGGACTTGTTTCAGAATTATGGATTGATCAGTTCACTTTGTTGCCTTTCTTTCCTTCTCTGTCCTCGCGGTGGTTGGCTTTTAAGGAGAAGTTTGTTGCTCATTGTAATTGTTTTGCCCAGTCTTATTATTTTCAGTTTAAGCAGTCTTCTGATGCTTTGTATGCTGATTTCCAGTCTGCTGTGCATCAGGACCCTGCTAGTGCTCTTCATCATCTTCGTGAGATGCATTTGCACAATATTGCTAGAGTCAATGTAGTTCTTTGGAATTTGGCTCACTCCTGTAAGGGTAGAGGTGAGGAATTCCTTCTATATGTGGGAAGAGTATGCTTCTGACAGAAACCTTTACTGATAGTCTGCTTACCTCTTTTGGTGATGTTGTTGCTAATAAGGATGGTATTTTGCAGGAGGTTAACTCTTATCTTTGTTCATTGTATGGTTTAAGGTTTCTCCTGCAGTGTCATGGCTCATTCCAGCGAGGCCAGCTGCTTTTAAGGCTGCTTTTGATGCACCTATTACCTTGTTTAAGGTTCGTCGGGCCATTTCTTCTTTTAAGGTTGATTCTGTCCCAGGGTGGGATGGACTTTCATATAATTTTTACCACTCTCTTTCTGATGTTTAGTTGTCAGTACTAATTCAGTTGTTTACTGAGTGGTTTTCCAGTGTTTTTTCCCCAGTCTTACTTTTTACGTATTGCCCTTAAGTTTCTTTGGAAACAGGGTGACAGTATGGTTTTGTCCAATTGGCACTCTATTTCCTTCTGTAACACTGATTACAAGTTGTTTTGTAAGGTTTTGCAATTGTGCCTCCTTTAGTCCGTTCTAAGGTGCATTTTCTTTTGGATCACAGGGTTTATGGTATCTCTGGCAGGCCTATGCAAGTATTGTTGCTTTTCCTGAAATCTGCAGCTTCTTATGTTCACTCGTCCTTCTGCTTTGCTGCTTTCTTGTGACCTTACCAAGGCATTTGATAATGTGAGTCACAGGGCCTTGTTAGACATTTTGAAAGCCTTTGGGTTTGGCCCTCTTTTTCCTAAATGCATTTCCTCTATTTATTCTTCTTCAGTTATTGTTCCTGTGGTGAATGGATTTGTAGGGGCAGAGGTTGCTATGAAGAATGGTGTGCATCAGGAGTGCCCTTTGAGGAGTTATCTCTTCACCTTGGTGGTGGGTGTAATGTTTTTAAGGTGTGGGCCCATTTTTCTTTGTCTCCTTTTTCTTTATCCTGCTTTGGTGTTTTGCTGTCTCATTTTTTGTCCTATGCTGACGACATGACAGTGCTTGCTGAGTCTTCTGCTGTTTTGCTGACTTATATGCAGTATTTTTCTTTTGTTTTTTCTTGGTGGGTCTCTCCCTTTACATTACTAAATCGGGTGGTTTTGGTGTAGTCCCTAGAGTTGTGGAGGTTTCTTTTTCTTTTGCAGGCCTTTCCATTTTGGGTGTGCCTATTGGTACTCCTTTTTATGTGCTGGGGGTCCTGTGAGCGTCTTCTTGATAAGGCTTTCCAGCAATTGTATTTTTGGCACTCCTTTACATTGTCTTTTCTCAAGAAAGTTTATTTGTTGAATGGTACTTTGTTGGGTACTTTGGGTATGTTTTTTCTGTTTATTTGTTTTCCCATTCTTGGTCTACCCATCTTTTGTCTGAAGTTTTTCATTTTTGGGGGGACCTCTTATACTCCTGTGTTGGAAGGGTATTTTGTATTCTTCTCCTTCTTCAGGTGGTGTCGGGCTGCCCCACTCTGTTCTTTTTCTGTATACTTTATTTCTTTTTCCTGTTTTGCAGTATTTGCAGGCTGCTGATCTTTCTTCATTTGGTCACTTGCTCCCAGCTTTTTCTGGCTGGTTTTGGCAGACTTGCTTGGCTTGATAGGGTGCATGATGAGTCCCTTCTGGGGAGGTGCGGGAAGTCCAAGCTTTGTTACTTAGGTGGCATGTTACCTTGGGTGCCCTTCCTTCTTCTAAGCAAGGGTGGTATTCCTCTCTTTTGACCAATTTCTTTGCCATTAATGGGTATCAGGATTATTCCCTTGGGAGGTTTCAGGGTTTGACTCAGAGTAGGTGGCGTTATGCCTCTTTGTCTCATTGGAGTGATTTTTTGTGGTGTTGTTCTCTTGATAAGCTGCCAGTGAGGTCTTCCTATATTTTTCATTCAGTGGGGGCCCAATCATGTTCACATGCTGGTTGTCTTTGGAAACTACAGAACATTTTTTTTTTTACCGTAATAGGTTGTCTGGCTTTTGGGAGAATGTCCAACATAACTATTTAGTGCCCCATTTGTTTCCCATTACACTTGCTAAATGTTTGTATGGGGATTATGGTTGTGCCTGTATGTCAGCAGTTGCTTGGACAGATTTCCTCTTAGTGTCTGCTCTGAGACTTCTTTGGAATGCCCGTTGTAGTGAGGTTCTTGCTGGGAAGGTTCTAGCTATGCCCTTTTTATTCCTGTAACAATTTCTTTTTTTTTCTGTGTACTGTATTACAGGACTTTATGCATTTACTATACCTTTTATTCTTGCTTTTGTCCATTTATTTGTTTTGGACTGTGTTTGGATATTAGCAAGAATTTGTATCGAGTAGGTTTTTAGCCCTGTAGTACTGTTTGGGGTTCTTTTTCTTTGTTAGAGGGTTTTCTTGTTCGGGCTTCTTCTCCTTTTTTCAGTTATGTTGGCCTTTGTCTGGTTTCATTATGATTGTCCTTTATCCTTTTTCTTTGGCTGAAGGTTTAGTTTCTTGTCAGGGTTTTTGTCCTACACGGTTGTTGTTGTTTTCTTTCCTTGTGTGCTTCGTTGTCTCTTGCTGTTTTCCTTTTCTTTTTCTTGGTCGGTTTGACTCCAAGCCCCAGACCAGCCCCCTTCACCAGACAGGTTCCAATCAGAACACTTCTCTCACCAGAGTGTAGGAGGGCCCCTTCCAATCCAAGATGGCCAGGAAAAAGTGCTCAGAACAAACAGACACTACAAATAGACCCAGATGCAGCAAACCTGTATCTGGACTAAGGTACAGCTACTAACTACTGAAGTTTTGGTGGAAAATGCTAGAGAATGTTTAACACAGCAGAAAAATAGCAGTGAGACAGTAAAGAAGCATTTTGAACGGCAGAAAAACAGCAAGAAGACTCTAAAGAATGTTTTAAACAGCAAAAAAATCTGTTATTTTAACACTGCTTGACAGGAAAACCAAAACAAGCAGAGCAAATTGCTTTGAAACATTGAAAGGTACCAGCAAATATTTAGCAAACAGTGAAAAATATCAAATAGAGCTTTGCAAACAGTGAAAACAGCAATAAAATATGATTCAATAGGCACAATAAGGCAGACAATTGCAGCACAACAGTGCAGTTTAGTATACGGTATTTAAATATAGTATTAAAGTAGGTGGCAGACAATAAAAAATGCAGTAAATAGTATAATTAAGCAAAAAAACAAGCAACTTTTGATTTTTGGTAAGCTGAGAAGCCTCTAGCCGTCTGGTATCTCATCTCAGAGTTGTGGCTGGTAGCCCACATAAGTTCAGCTCAGTACAAACAGCAGAAATCTGCTCAAACGCAGGGCTTAAATACCAGAAATTAAACACTTGAAAAAATTAAAAAAGGTCCAAAACAACCAATGGGGATGCTTACTCCAAGCCCTAGACCAACCACCCTTCACCAGACAGATTCCAATCAGCGCACTTCTCTCACCAAAGTGCAGAAGGGCCCCTTCCAATCAAAGACCACCTGGAAAATGTGCTCAGAACAGTTACTACAAACAGACCCAGATGCAGCAAACCTGTATCTGGACTACGGTAAAGCTACTAGCTACCCTAGTTTCAGCGGGAAACATTAGGCAATGCTTAACACAGCACAAAACATAGCAGTGAGGCACTAACGAACATTTTAAACAAGGAGATTCTAAAGAGTGTTTTAAACAGTAAACAAGTGAAAATAGCAAATAGAGCTTTGCAAACAGTAAAAACAGCAATAAAATATAATTTAATAGGCACAGTAAGGCAGACAATTGCAGCACAACAGTGCAGTTTAGTACACAGTATTTAAATACAGTATTAAAGCAAGCAACAGACAATAAAAAGTGCAGTAAATAGTATAATCAAGCAAAAAAAAAAAAAACAGACAACTTATGGCTTTTGGGAAGCTCAGAAGCCTCTAGACATCTGGTATCTCAGCTCAGAGTTGTGGCTGGTAGCCCACCTCAGTTCAGCTCAGTACAAGCAAGCAGAAACCTGCTCAAGCACAGGACTTAAATACCAGAAGTTAAAACTTGAAAAAAAAACAAACTAGACCAACCACCCCTTCACCAGACAGGCTACAATCAGCACACTTCTCTCACCAGAGTGCAGAAGAGCCCTTTCCAATCAGATGTCATTAAAAAAGCACCCAGACAGGAACTGTTTACCTTCATATGAAATTTTAAGTTTGGCTAGCAAAATTACTGCTGATAGTATGTCTCTAGATTGCATGCTTCGATAAAATAAGAAAACATACCAAGTCCCAGAAAACTGTAATTAAGTACTTTTGTACAAACTGAAATAAGGCCTTCATCACACTCTAATCATTAGATTTTGATGAATCCTTATTTCAGTTTGGACAAAAACTTTTAATCACTTTTTTTCTTGGACTTGCTGCCTATCAGTGTGTTTTCTTATTTTATCAGATATTTGTGCATTTATACTGTGTTAGTGTCAGGAAGTGTTTCAATTTTTTGCTGAGTGAGTTTTTATTGGTTTTATGTTGCATGGTTTCCAACATATGAAACATTGTGAAACAATATAAATTCTGACACTTTGCATAATAGTGCACTGATATAAAAACACTTGAATACATTGACTTTTATAATTGTAAATAAGAGTTTTACTGAGCAGCACAATTATTCTTATTTACAAAAAGCAATTGGCCTTCTTAGTATGTATTTGTTTCCCTTATGTTTTTAAACTTACTTTCAAACAATGCTTAGAAATTATTAATATATCCATATACTTCCAGAGGGGTGACATTCCACGGTTATTAGGTGTGAGTTAATTAATTCTATGTATGTAGAAGTGGATCTAACAGAAAGCTTTGGATCCAGCTTTTGAAGTTATCAAGGCAGTTCAGGGATAGTATGTGTTGAGGAACAACACTCTTTAACAGCAACTCTAGAAGGTCACAAATTTGACCATCTTAAGGCTTTGAATAGGCTTGTGTAT
This sequence comes from Protopterus annectens, assembly GCF_019279795.1. Classification (NCBI taxonomy): domain Eukaryota; kingdom Metazoa; phylum Chordata; order Ceratodontiformes; family Protopteridae; genus Protopterus; species Protopterus annectens. The sequence continues at coordinate 601,384,168 of NC_056725.1, read as the reverse complement.
GATCCAGTGTTGAGTGTATATAAGTCTGCATATTTCAGCACATTAGTGAAAGCTTGTAAATTTATTGACAGAAATTCTACCGAATGCTAGTAGATCAAAGAAAAGCTGCAAAAAAAGAAGTTATGTACTCACCATAACATTCCATCTGAGTAGTTCTGCTTCATTTGTCTTCAACCTGTGCTCTTTGGATCCACTTCGGATCAGACATGGCTGCATTTTCCAGCTATGGCTCTGAACTCCAAGCACCTCCCCTTACCTATAATGCCTCCCTGCCTCCCTTCTCCCTTCAGATCGAATTTGCTGCCTAAAACAAACAGACACCCGACCAAAAAGCACCTTATCTGCCATCATAACCAACATACCCAACTTTAGTCTGGACCAGGGCAAGGATCACAACAATAACAATCTGAAAATAAGGTCAGGGGGAAAGAAGGAGGGATGGTTGAAGACAAATGAAGTAGAACTACTCAGATGGAACATTATGGTGAGTACATAACTTCTTTATCTGAAGTAGTTTACTTCATTTGCTCTTCAACCTGTTGGACAGAGTCCCCAGCTACCTAGTTCTTGGGCAGCCCTCATGGAAGGATGTTCCAGAGCACCACAGAGCCAAAGGATGCTCTACTCCTAGAGACAAGGTCTAATTTCTAATGTGAGATAAAGGTATGAGATGAAGCCCAAGTGGCAGCTGAACAAATGTTATCCAAAGATACTCTAGACCAAAAGGCTGCTCATGTAGTCATAGATTGGGTCGAATGATCCTTCACTCTCCCTGGTAGAGGCAGACCCCTCTCTGAGTAAGCTTGACCAATGCATTGTGAAATCCAGTGAGCAATTGTCACTTTTGAGATTGGTTTACCAAAGAAGGACTTGGTATAAGACACAAAACGTTGATCAGACTTGTGGAAAAGTTTGGTCCTGTGAAGGTAAAACCTCAATTGTCTATGTACGTTGAGAAAATGCAATTTATATTCCCCCTTGTTTTGATAGTTATGGAAAATCATGTAGGGTACTTTGATTGAAAGAGCCTGAAGCTCTGACACTCTTTTGGCAGAGGTAATGGTGACCAGGAAGGCAGTTTTCCATGTAAAAAATTTCAAATCTAAGAAGAAACTTAACACCTGCAACAACAGGGTAAGATCCCGCAGAGAGATAGGATTGAAAAATGCTAGCCAGAAAATCTAGAACTCCCGACAGGGATGCCATAAAGGGATCCAAGGACTGCTGAGTGGCCCATATAGAAAAACATTTCCATTTATTACTATACATTTTCCTGGTGGAGGATTTGTGAGCTGCCACCAGGATGGACTTAACAAGGGAAGACAAACCGGGAGTCCTAATAATCATGGGAACTGGAGCAGCCAGACCATCAGCTTCAGACTGCCCAGATCTGGGTATGGAATCCCCAAAGGGTGTGAGATAAGATCTGGAACTAGATCCAGAGTGCATGGAAAAACAACTAGATGAGACTTGAGTAAGGGAAACCAAACCTGTTGAGGCCAGAATGGGGTGATGAGGATCACAATGCTCCCCAGCCTTTGAGTGTTCTGCAGAAACTTCGACATGAGGGGAAGAGGATGATATGCATAAAGAAGACTGGGAGGCCAAACATGAATCAGAGCATCTCTGGGGGTTTTCCCCGGTGGGGGGCTCAGAGCAAAAAAATTGCTGCACTTCACATTGGAAGGAGATACAAAGAGATCGTAGCAAGGGAGACTGCGCTCTCAAAATATCTATTTCACTACTGAAGGATTTAGAGACCACTCAGAAGGCATCAGGATAGATCTGCTGAGCCTGTCTGCTAAAATGTTGGACCGTCCTGGATGTGCACTGCCATCAGAAAATGGCCGGTGGAGATCACCCATTCCCACACTCCCATAACTTCTCAACACAGACGATAAGATCTGGTTCCTTCCTGTTTGTTGATGTACCAGACTACTGACATATTGTCTGTTTGAATTGAAATTGTCCCTAGAGGGAGATGAGCATGAAGGGTCTGCAACACAAGAAGAACCACTCTAATCTCTAGAACATTGATATGCAGATAGGTCTCAGAAGGGGACCAAATGCCTTGGACTGTCTTTCATAAACAGTGCCCCCCACACACCAGTAGGGAGGCATCCGTGGTCACTGTGGTCTTGGGCAAGGCAGGTTGAAACAGGCGTCCCTTGAGGAGATCCAGAGACTGAATCCACCACCAAAGGGAGTCCCTGCATGCTTTCAAAATCCTCACTGGAAAGGACAATGGGAGGTCTAACAGAGACCATCGAACAGCTAGTGTCCACTGTAGTACTCTCATATGGAGACATGCCATTGGAAGAACAGTGATTGTGGCCACCATAGAACCTAATGCCCGCAACACTGTTTCGGCTGACAGAGATTGAGTCTGAAGAATGTGTATGATGTGCAACTTCAGACTGCGCAACCTGTCTGACGTGAGGAACATCCTCTGTTGTATCATGTCTATCCGTGCCCTGATGAGGTCCAACACCTGAATCGGGAGTAAGGCAGACTTGTCCATATTGATTGTGATGCCCAACTTGTTGGCTAGTCAAAGAAAAGAGTCCCTGGCTTGACAAAGTAGATGCTCTGAAGGGGCAGTAAAGAGTCAATCATCCAGGTACAGAAAGACCTGAATGCCCTGAAGCCACAGGTGAGCCGCTACTACCATCATTACTTTGGTGAACACCCGGGGGGGGCTGTGGTGAGACCAAAGGAAAAGGCTCAGAATTGGTAATGATGGGCTCCCAGCCGGAAGCAAAGGAACTTACGGGAGCGCCTGTCCATCTTGATGTGGTAGTACGCATCCTGGAGATCTACGAATAAACAAAAGGAACGGCAGGTGCAAAACGTCACTTGTAACCAAAATAAAGCACCCAAAATCCAGGGACTATGTCACGAACAGTTTAATAACAAGAAATAATGCTGAAATATTCACAACACGTTTTCGTCCTTGACTTCATCAGATGATATCACTCCAGTGTACTCACCTTAAATATATTAAACTAATTACAAAATAACCAATAATAAAACAGATCCAATCAAACAATTTCAAAGACAATTTAAAGAAATATATGTATACAAGCACCACTGTGATAATCATGACCAGTTAAAATAACTACAAATAAATAAATGTATAAATGTATATAATATATAAATATATATGCATAAATAATTTATAAAAACATTTCTAAAAACCAATAACACATAGTACTGAGAAAATTCATGTAAAATATACCCAAATGAATAATAAAGCAATACTATAATTTGGCAGACCTCAATTTTAAAACTGGCATAAGTGAAATCATTTCATTAAGACCAGGTGTTCTGTTGGCTTCTAATATAATTTGCCAAAATAATTCTCTGTATTCTACTAATGTTTCCCAATTCCCACCTCTAGGGTCCACTAACACACTTTCTAAAACAAAAAATCTAAATGTTGCAGATTTACATACAATGGTATGTTTGTACAGTGCATTGTTTTCTTTTTTAGTCCTAATGTCATAAAGATGCTCATAAATTCTTTGCTTTAGCATTCTTTCACTTTTCCCTATATAAAATGAATCACATTTTGTACAGGTAGCTAGATATATAATACCCTTAGTGTTACAATTAACAAATGTCCCTAATGTTAATTTCGTCTACTCAGTAAATATAGTGATTCTCCTACAGTGAGGTGTGAACAATAACTACACCTTCCACATTTAAACAACCCTACTTTTTTCCTAGTAACATTTTCAAACATTCTTTCATTTGTCCCTCTCTCTAAAATATTCTTAATGTTGGTACCCCTCCTGTAAATAAATTTTAATTTGTTGTCACTAACACTTCTTCGAACCATTCAAGGCCTATGTCATGGGGAATACTTGTAAATAAATCAACCACATCTAAGGTAGCAAAGGCCAAATCTTCAGAAAATAAAGTTTTATCCAACTTTCTCAAAAGGTCCCAAGAATCCTGCAGTATATAAGTACTGTTCATGAGCACCTTCTTCACCTTTATATCTATAAACTTTGCTAGAGGGGCTGTTATAGAACCTTCTGCAGAAACTATTGGTCTCAAAGGTGGATCTTCGATATTCTTATGCACCTTTGGTATGCCAAAAATGGAAGGAACCTTCGGTTTTTCAACATGTAGAAATTCAGGAATCACACACAATGATTTTAGAACAGTTCTGGTTCTAATGGAGGTGGTATTACAAAATAATTTTATATTTTTTGAAGGAGAATATTTTAAGCAATGTAGGGGAGTTGCTATGGGGGCACATTGTATTCCTACTTATGCTAATATTATTATGTCATATTGGGAAAATACATACTTATTAACTTCGTTTTTTAGTAAATTTTGGACATTCTTTGGTAGGTTTTTAGATGACTTATGTTTTTTATGGAAAGGAAATGAAGATGATTTTAACTTGTTTATTGAATTTTTAAATGGTACGACTGAATTTTTAAAGTTCACATACAAATTTGATACCCAAAAGTTAAATTATTTGGATGTAAATATTACTAAGACCAAAGACGGTTTTAAGTCTAAAATTTATAGAAAAGAGAATTTTTCGAACTCATATTTACATTACACCAATTCGCATCCACCTCACCAAAAGAGAAGTGTGATGAAAGGTCAATTAGTTCGTCTTAGTAGTATTACCTCTGATGACACTACTTACAATATTGAATGTGGAATTTTGAAAAGTTTATTTTTAAATAGAGGCTACCCGGGTGAACCTTTTGACCAAGTATGTAGTGAGGTTACTAGTGAAAGAAGAGGCAAGTTTGCACCTATTTTAGGTAAGGTTGAAACTTGTGTAAGACATGAGTCAAATTATGAAAATAGTGGTGTGAAATATGAAACCGGTATTACTACAATTTATGAATGCAGTCAGGAATAGTTAAAAGAATTATTAATAAAAAATGGAACAATTTTGCTAGATTATCTGACCTAAACCACATTTTTGACAAGGAAATAAAATTTACTTACAGGAGGGGTACCAACATTAAGAACATTTTAGAGAGAGGGACATATGTAAAAATGTTTGAAAATGTTACTAGGAAAAAAGTAGGGCTGTTTAAATGTGGAAGGTGTAGTTATTGTACACACCTCACTGTAGGAGAATCACTATATTTACCGAGTAGACAAACAAAATTAACATTAGGGGCATTTGTTAATTGTAACACTAAGGGTATTATATATCTAGCTACCTGTACAAAATGGGAAAAGTGAAAGAATGCTAAAGCAAAGAATTTATGAGCATCTTTATTTATTTAACATTTGTTGACCGGGAATCTCCGACTAGGTTCCACAGAGCCTGTTTTCAGCGGAGGCCCAGGGAGAAATGCTCCAGATGCATGTCTTTGGAATGTGGGAGGAAACTGGAGTACCCGGAGGAAACTCACGCGAACACAGGGAGAACATGCAAACTCCACACAGAAGGCACCCCAGCCGAGAATCGAACCGGAGAACCTCTTGCTGTGAGGTGACAATGTTAACCACTGCACCACTGTGCCGCCCAATGACATTATCTTTATCCCAATCTTTATGACATTAGGACTAAAAAAGAAAACAATGCACTGTACAAACATACCATTGTATGTAAATCTGCAACATTTAGATTTTTTGTTTTAGAAAATGTGTTAGTGGACCCTAGAGGTGGGAATTGGGAAACATTAGTAGAATACAGAGAATTATTTTGGCAAATTATATTAGAAGCCAACAGAACACCTGGTCTTAATGAAATGATTTCACTTATGCCAGTTTTAAAATTGAGGTCTGCCAAATTATAGTATTGTTTTATTATTCATTTGGGTATATTTTACATGAATTTTCTCAGTACTATGCGTTACTGATTTTTACAAATGTTTTTATAAATTATTTATGCATATATATTTATATATTATATACATTTATACATTTATTTATTTGTAATTATTTTAACTGGTCATGATTATCACAGTGGTACTTATATACATATATTTCTTTAAATTGTCTTTGAAATTGTTTGATTGGATCTGTTTTGTGATTGGTTATTTTGTAATTAGTTTAATATATTTAAGGTGAGTTCACTGGAGTGATATCATCTGATGAAGTCAAGGACGAAAACGTGTTGTGAATATTTCAGCGTTATTTCTTGTTATTAAACTGTTCGTGACATAGTCCCTGGATTTTGGGTGCTTTATTTTGGTTATCCTGGAGATCTATCAAGCACATCCAGTCTCTGGCCTGCAAATAGGGCAGGATCGATTGAATCGTGACCATCCGGAATTTTGTCTTGGTTACAGACAGGTTCAACTGGGACAGATCCAAAATTGATCTGAGGTCCCCCGTCTTCTTTGGCACTAAAAAGAACCTGAAATAAACCCCAGATCCAGATTGGTCTGGGGGGACTGGTTGGATGACCTGTTTTCATAGCAGTGATTCAATTTGCACTGCTGCCTCCTCCTGCTGCCAACGGTGGGATGTCCGGGAGGGCTTTGCTGGATGGGAGAGGTTCTTTGAACAGGAAAAAATATCCTCTGGATATAATTCGCAACACCCACTGATCTGTTGTAATGGACTCCCAAGCCAGTGGGTGTAGCGACAAATGGCCCCAACTTACTCCAGAGATGGACCGTCGGGCAACCCCTCAGAGCTGCTGCCCAGGTTTGTCTAAAAAGGTTCTCGGGACCCAAAGTTCTTAGGACCCCCTCTAGGGTGGCATCTGTCAAATCCCCATCTGCCTCTGGGGGATGGCGAGTAATGAGCATCTCAGGATAATGCCTGAGACTTGCAGAACCACATCTTCTTCTTGCCTCACTGGTTCCTGGAAAGAACCTTTGAGGCGGAGAGAAGTGGATCATGATGGCAGACAGTGTCTTCCCATTCTTCTCGCTCTGGACCAATGTCTCTCTTACTGTCTTCCCAAAAAGAGAAGAACCATCATAAGGGGCATTGGTAAAAGACGCCTTGAAGGGCTCTGAAAATTGACATAAGTAGAACCAGGCGTGACAACTGATGGCAACGCTTGTCCCCACTGCCCATGTGGCTTCCTCTGTGGCGTGGGAGAGCAGACGCATGGACGTGTTCGCTACAGCTTTAAGGCTGGCCATTCATGCATTGAAAGTCTTCCTGTCATCTGCCGACATGGACTCTGGGGTAGACAATGTGATTTCTTTGACTAGATCTCTCTCGAGTCAGATAACATGCACCAAATAGTTCAGCGCCCTCACAGAGAATGTTGCTGAAGCATATGCTCACTTCCCAAAATGATCCAAAGTCCTTGACTCTCGGTCAGGAGGCTGGACCGTGGAGCTCTCCTGTGCGAGCTCCTTTCTGGTAGCCACTGCCACCATCATAGCTTCAACAGGGGACCCCTTGTGCCAGTGAAGCTTGTCTGAGGGGGACTTAAGACCTTGTCTGGATGCTTTGGGATTGACTCTATGGTGTCCAGCTCCTTCCAAGCCCTAGATGTTAATAACTCCACAAGTGGATTGGCCAGAAGGGACACCCAAGAGGTAGTTGGGCCCAAGCCAAATGCCTCCAGGAACACGGACTCGTTGGAGGTCAGTTTTGGGGTGGACTCCCCCTTTGGTGAAGGATCTCCATAATGTCTCCAAAAGAGACATCCTTGGGGGGGTGACCTTGGGGAACCTTCCCCTTCATACACATCCGTGTCCTGCATGAGGGACTCTGGGGGAGAGTCCAAGTGCCTCCTCCTGCACATATGTTTGCGGGGGGCCTCCTCAGGGGGAATGTATAGGAAGGCCTCACAAACAAGTTGTTCTAAGAGTGGAACTGCTTGGGGTACTTCAGCTATGGGCTGCCCCTGAGAGGGCAAGATGGTTGGAACCACACTCAAAGCCAGGGGGCCTGAATGGATTCTGAGGATGAGATAGTCTGAGGGGTGACCCTGTAAGATCCCTCCACACCACGTCGATTGCAGAGGGGGAAGGGGCCTCCTGGACAGAAAATGCAGAAGCTGCTCCCCCTTGGCCCGACAGGGGAGTCAGAGATGTGCCTGCTGGAGCTGAGGTGCCGAGAGGTATGCTCCTCTCTGACAGACTCGGAGCAAAGAACACCTCCTCAGACCCGACCTTGAGACTCTGGCTTCGACAGCTCAGATCCTAACTAGTCAGATCCGACACACTAAAGGTAACCACCAGTGTTGAGGTACAGGGTACCATCCGCACCGACCCCTTGACTCCCACTGTCCTTGGATCCAATAACTCCAAAACCAAAGGTCAGATCGGAGAAGGAGTAATAGGACAGAACATGGGCAAAAAAGGACCTGCTCCAGTGGGAGATGGCCCTGGTAAGACCCCATCTAAATTATAGTGCGGATGAACTTCCGCAGCATCTAGTCCATCTCCGCTTCCGACAGGCTACAGGTGGAGTGGGAGGATGTGGTCAAAGCAGGACGGGAGTGCTGGTGGTGTGAGAGGGACCTAGACCGCGACCGGCTTGCTGGAAGCTCGGGCTCAGGTGAAAATCTCGGGGACCTGAGCCAAGGGGAAACAGGCCTAGAAGCAGGTTAAGTCTTCGGTGGTGGGCCAACCAGCAACAAGCTGTCAGCGGATTGCTTGCAAGGCCGGTCCATTTTAGATTTATCCCCCTCCCCAGGCCTCTTGGCAGGAGTGTGAGTCCCAGAGGCCAGGGAGGAAGAAGAAGAAGCAGCACCCACTGTTTTTTCCAGCAGGGGAAAAAGGGACCATGGTCCCAGCAGAAGAGGGCAACAGGGCCTTAAGGATCAATTTGTCCCACCTGCCCTTAAGTGCTCTGGGGTTAAACTCAGTGCAAATAGGACAGGGGACTGGAGGTGGGCAACCCCCAAACAAATTACGCACAGTGTGGCCATCAGCCGGTGTAAGCTTTTAGCCACATTCTGTGCATTTTTTGAACCCAGGCTACGGGGCCTCAGCCATCCCATCCACCGGTTCATTATTCACACACACACACACACACACACACACACACACACACACACACACACACACACATACAGTCAGAAAGGAAAGTAGGAAAAAGAGAGAGAGAGAGAGAGAGAGAGAGAACAGGCTTACTACTACTCTAACTTTTAACTTCTAACTTTTTTTTTTTTACTAGCTAGCTACGAAGAAACCCGGGCAGGTGATAGACAGGTTTGAGAGAGAAGAAAAGAGAACAGAAAGCTAAGAAAGACCAAAAAAAAAAAAAACAACATGTACCAAAAACTAAACGCTGGAGTTCAATGACCACGCTGCATACTCTAAGGTGGCAAACAAGATCTGAAGGGAGAAGGGAGACAGGGAGGCATTATGGGTAAGGGGAGGTGCTTGGAGCTCGGAGCCATAGCTGGAAAATGCAGCCTTGTCAGATCAGAAGCAAATCCGAAGATCCACGGGTTGAAGACAAATGAAGTAAACTACTTCAGATACAACTTTAACCAACAGTGGACATCACTCTTTGTGTGGGACTTCCACTCATATGGGGAGTATAGTGGGGCTTAACACCTGCAAAAAATATTAATTCTAGGTTCACTGAAAGTTTTTTGGCAGGTTTCTTTTTTTTTTTTTTTTTTGCTTTACCAGCATTCAGTGGATTTGCTGCAGATGGAGTGACATGCTTCCATATTAACAATGGCTACTGAAGCAGTTTAAAATATTACAGCAATGCCCTTCTTGGAATCACATATAGTGAACCGGGTAAAACAAAACCATATGTATCCAATGTATCATCTCTCTCTTTATATACATATATATATATATATATATATATATATATATATATACATACACACACACACACACACACACACATATATATATATATATATATATATATATATATATATATATATATATATATATATATATAAGTATGCATACATACATTCAAGTAAAGTTTGGCAAGTCTTAGCCAATCAAGCCAAAATGGAGGGACCACAGTATACACCTCAAGAAACAACTTTTGGCAGGCTGGAAGTAGCAGCTGTAAGGCTGGCCTAAACTTTACACACACACACACACACACACACACACACACACACACATACATGTCCTTGTACTTCCATAGATATGCAGCATGGTTCACGTGTATATGGTATGTTCATAATCATGCACTGTTTCCAGGTATCTGGCATATTCTATGTGACTTTCCTGTACTACCAGCTATACAAAAGAGTGCCTCAATACTCTGTCCTATCCACCTTACTCTTCTCTGTATTTATTAATACAATTCCCTTCATCATTTAGTCATCCGAACATACTGATAATTTTGAAATTCACAGGTGCTATCCTTTCCCTCAACTATTAAGTCAGAACTCAAAAAAACTGGTTCCTAACAAAGTACCTCCTTCACAACTTGAAGAAAATAAAAGCCGTGGAATTTGTTACCAAACATAAACTAAACTCATAACCCCAAACTGATAAACATAAAGGAACAGCAATTTGCATAGCCTGACTAGTAATATTGAATGCAGTGGTTCCCATAACATACTTCTGCAGATAAACATACACACATTCCACATGTTCTAGGACATGTCATACAAAGGCTAACTGCTAAAGAGGAAAAGCTAAGTACAAGAATCATTATCACACAATGTACCTGTTTTAAGACGCATCAACCACTACCTCTTACCCTTAAGCAAAAATCAGTTACCAGCTTTGGCAATAGGTAGCTCTAAAAACCTGATTTCAGTGAATTGGATCAATGAAGGAAAGTTAAATGTGAAAAAAAAACTATGAAGTACCTATCATACTGTACACATCCTGAGAAAAGGGTAAATACATATTGTGGCACAGGAAAAGGGCATTAACATACATCACTGCTAACCTGACTAACATCCTTTATCAAGGAAAGCCACCCAGCCATTTATCCTCCTTCTGTCTCTTGCAAGAGGAGCATGAGGCTGTGAGTGCAGTCATCAGCTGATCACCACAGGTCAGTGAGAAGACCAAATGATTCACAGTAGAAACAGTCCAGACATCACCTGAGTGGGAGTATGTATCAATGGTGCAGACATTACCTGAGTAGGAGCATCTATCAATGGTGCAGACATCACCTGATTAGGAGTATGTATCAATGGTGCAGACATCACCTGAGTTGGAGTATGCATCAATGATGCAGACATCACCTGAGTAGGAGAATGTATCAATGGTGCAGACACCACCTGAATGAGAGTATGTATCAATGGTGCAGACATCACCTGAGTGGGATATGTATCAAAAGTGCAGACATCACCAGAGTGGGAGTATGTATCAATGGTGCAGACACAACTTGAGTGGGGGTATGTGTCAATAGTGCAGATATCACCTGAGTGGGAGTATGTATCAAAAGTGCAGACATCACCAGAGTGGGAGTATGTATCAATGGTGCAGACACAACCTGAGTGGGGGTATGTGTCAATAGTGCAGATATCACCTGAGTGGGAGTATGCATCAATGATGCAGACACCACCTGAGTGGGAATATGTATCAATGGTGCAGATATTACCTGAGTGGGAGTATGTATCAATGGTGCAGACACCACCTGAGTGGAAGTATGTATCAACAGTGCAGACATCACCTGCATGGGAAAATGTATCAAAATGGAAGACACCACCTAAGTGGAAGTAAATATTAATGGTGCAGACACCAAGTGAGTGGAATTATGTATCAACAGTGCAGACATTACCTGAGTGGGAGTATGTATCAACAGTGCAGACACCACCTGAATGAGAGTATGTATCAACAGTGCAGACATCACCGGTGTTGGAGTATGTATCAATGGTGGAGACATCACCTGAGTGGCAACAGTGAAGACATCACCTGAGTGGGGGTATGTATCAACAGTGCAGACATCACCTGAGTGGGAATATGTATCAATGGTGCAGATATTACCTGAGTGGGAGTATGCAACAATGGTCCAGACACCACCTGAGTGGAAGTATGTATCAACAGTGCAGACATCACCTGCATGGGAAAATGTATCAAAGTGGAAGGCACCACCTAAGTGGAAGTAAATATTAATGGCGCAGACACCAAGTGAGTGGAATTATGTATCAACAGTGCAGACATTACATGAGTGAGAGTCTGTATCAACAGTGCAGACACCACCTGAGTGAGAGTCTGTATCAACAGTGCAGACACCACCAGTGTGGGAATAGGTATCAAAGTGAAAGACCCCACCTGAGTGGGAGTATGTATCAAGGGGGCAGACATCACCTGAGTGGGAGTATCTATCAACAGTGCAGGCATCACCTGAGTGTGAGAATGTATCAATGGTGCAGTCATCACGTGAGTGGGAAAATGTATCAATGGTGCAGTCACCACCTGATTGTGGTTATGTATCAACTGTGCAAACATCACCTGAGTGGGACAATGAATCAATGGTGCAAACACCACTTGA